>NW_025966829.1:0-18230 GCF_021869965.1 Rhincodon typus | reverse complement strand
TTTGAGTGAGATAAACACTTCAGAAGTCAAAAATCTCAACTTCACCAAATCATTCAACTTTTGATGTTGTTTTGACTAACATGCTTATTTCACTCAGATAAGCACCTCAGAAGATCAATATCTGAACTTCACAAAATGAGTTATTTGTTGATGTTGGTTTGAATGACATGCTTATTTCATTAGTCAAGCTCTTCCGAAGATCAAAATCTCAACTTCACCAAATGACTCAACTTTTGATGTTGATTTGACTAACATGCCTACTTCAGCGAGTTAAGCAATTCAGAAGGCTAAAATCTCAACTTCACCAAATCACTCAACAATTGATGCTGGTTGTATTAAAATGCTCATTTCAGCGATTTAAGTACTTCAGAAGAGCAAAATGTGAACTTCACAAAATGACGGAAGTTTTGATGTTTGTTTGACTGACATGCTTATTTGAGTGAGATAAGCCCGTCAGAAGACAAAAAATTCAACTTCACCAGGTGACATAATCATTGATGCTGTTTTGACTAACATGCTTGTTTCACCCAGATAAGCACGTCAGAAGATCAAAATCTCAACTTCACCAAATGAGTCAATTTTTAATACTGTTTTGACTGACATGCTTATTTCAGTGAGATAAGCACTTCAGAAAACCAAAAGCTGAACTTCACCACATGACTAAACTTTAGATGTTGTTTTGACAAACGTGATTATGTCAGCCTGATAAGTATATCAGAAAATCTCAAATTCACCAAATGTCTTAATTTTTGATGCTGTTTTGACTGCAATGCGTATTTCACTCAGATAAGCACTTAGAATGCCAACATTTCAACTTCACCAAATGAGTTATTTTTTGATGTTTGTTTGACGAACATGCTTATGATAGTGAGATAAGCGCTTCAGAAGTCAAAAATCACACCTTTTCCAAAATGACTCAACTTGTGATGTTGTTTAGTTAAACGTGCTTATTTCAGCGATATAAGCAGATCAAAAGACCAAAACTTCAACCTCATCAAATGACCTATTTTTGATGCTGGTATGACTGACATGCTTATTGCACTGAGATAAGCACTTCAGAAGTCAAAAATTTCAACTTCACCAAATCACTCAACTTTTGATGTTGTTTTGACGAACATGCTTATTTCAGCGAGTGAAGGACATCAGAAGGCAAAAACCTCAACTTCACCAATTGACTTACTTTATTATGCTGGTTAAATTAAAATGCTTATTTCAGCGAGTTAAGCACTTCGGAAGTCAAAAATCTCAACGTCACTAAATGATTTAATTTTTGATGCTGTTTTGACTAACATGCTTATGTCAATCAGATAAGCACCTCAGAAGACCAAAATCTGAACTTCACCAAATGATTTAGTTGTTGATGTTGTTTTGAATGACATGCTTATTTCGTTGAGATGAGCACTTCAGAAGATCAAAATCTCTAATTAACCAAATGACTCAACTTTTGATATTGTTTTGACGAACATGCTTATTTCAGCGGGTTAAGCACTTCAGAAGGCTAAAATCTAAAATTCACCAAATGACTCAACTTGTGATTCTGGTTGTATTAAAATGTTTATTTCTGCGAGTTAAGCACTTCAGAAGACCAAAATGTGAACTTCACAAAATGTCTCAAGTTTTGATGTTGGTTTGACTAACATGCTTATTTGAGAGAGATAAGCACTTCAGAAATCAACAATCTCAACATCACCAGATGACTCAACATTTGATGTTGTTTTGACAAACGTGCTTATTTCAACCAGAAAAGCATATCAGAAGACTAAAATCTCAACTTCACCAAATGACTTAATTTTTGATTGCTGTTTTAACTACAGTGCGTATTTTACTCAGATAAGCACTTCAGAAGACAAATATCTCAACTTCACCAAATGAGTTATTTTTTGATTTTTGTTTGACTAACATGCTTATGACAGTCAGATAAGCACTTCAGAAGTCAAAAATCTCAACTTTTCCAAATGACTCAATTTTTGATGTTGTTTCGTAAAATGTGCGTATTTCAGCCAGATAAACATATCAAAAGACCAAAATATAAACCTCAACAAATGACGAAACTTTTGATGCTGGGTTGAATAACTTTGTTATTCCAGTGAGATAAGCATATCAGAAGACCAAAATCTCAAATTAAACAAATGACTCAACTTTTGATACTGATTTGACTAACATGCTTATTTCAGCGAGTTAAGGACTTCAGAAGACAAAATCCTCAACTTCACCATATGATTTAATTTTTGATGCTGTTTTGACTAACATGCTTATTTCACTCAGATAAGCACATCAGAGGACCAATATCTGAACTTCACCAAATGAGTTAGTTTTTCATTTTGGTTTGAATGACATGCTTATTTCAGCGAGTTAAGCACTTCAGAAGGCGGAAGTCTCAACTTCACCAAATGACTCAACTTCGGATGCTGGTTGTATTAAAATTCTTATTTCAGCGAGTCAAGTACTTCAGAAGAACAAAATCTGAACTTCACAAAATGAGTCAAGTTTTGACGTGATATTGACTAACATGCTTATGTGAGTGAGATAAGCACTTCAGAAGACCAAAATATTAACTTCACTAAATGAATCAAATTTTGATGTTGGATTGACTAAAGGCTTCCTCCTGTGAAATAAGCATTTCAGAAGTGAACAATCTGAACTTCACCAAATGACTCAACTTTTGATGCTGTTTTAACGAACATACTTATTTCAACCTGTTAAGCGCTTCAGAAGGCTAAAAATCTCAACTTCACCAAATGACTCAACTGTTGATGCTTCTTAGTTTAAAATTCTTATTTCAACAAGTTAAGCACTTCAGAACTCAAAAATCTCCACTTCACCTGGCGACTTCATTATTGATGCTGTTTTTACTAGCACGCTTATTTCAATCAGATACACACATCGGAAGATCAATATCTCAACTTGACCAAATGTGTTAGTGTTGATGTTGTTTGGAATGACATGCTGATTTCTTTGAGATAAGCACGTCAGAAGATCAAAATCTAAACTTCACAAAATGACTCAACATTTGATGACGTTATGAGTAACATGCATATTTGAGTGAGTTAACCACATCAACTTTTGGCGCTGGTTGGAATAAAATGCTGTTTTGAGTGAGTTAAGATCTTCAGGAGACCAAAATCTGAAATTCACCAAATGACTCAACATTTGATGTTGTTTTAACTGACATGCTTATTGCAGTGAGATAACGCTTCAGAAATCAAAAATCTCAACATCACCAAAAGAGTCAACTTTTGATGTTGTTTTGACAAACGTGCTTATTTCAGCGAGATAAGCATATCAGAAGACTATAATCTCAACTTCACCAAATGACTTAATTTTTGATGCTGTTTTGACTACAATGCGCATTTCACTCAGATAAGCACTTCAGAAGACCAATATCTCAACTTCACCAAATGAGTAATTTTTTAATGTTTGTTTGACTGGCGTGCTTATGACAGTGAGATCAGCACTTCAGAAGTAAAAAATCTCAACTTTTCCAAATGACTCAACTTTTGACGTTGTTTAGCAAAACGTGCTTATTTCAGCGAGATAAGCAGATCAAAAGACCAAAATCTCAACATCAACAAATGACGTAACTTTTGATGGTGGTTTGAATAACATTGTTATTCCAGTGAGATAAGCATATCAGACGACCAAAATCTCAAATTCAACAAATAACTCAACTTTTGATCCAGATTTGACTAACGTGCTTATTTCAACGAGTTAAGCACGTCAGAAGGCGAAAATCTCAACGTCACCAAATGACTCAACTTTTGATGTCGTTTTGAGTAACATGCATATTTGAGTGAGATAACCACATCTGAAGGCAAAAATCTCAAATTCACCACTTGAATTAATTTTTGATGCTGGTTAGATTAAAATGCTTATTTCAGTGAGTTAAACACTTCAGTGGACATAAACCTGATCTTCACCAAATGACTCAATTTTTGATGTTGTTTTGACTAACGTGCTCAGATAAGCAGTTAGATAAGCATATCAGAAGACTAAAATCGCAACTTCAACAAAACACTCAACGTTTGATGCTGAATTCACTAATATGCTTATTTCAGTGAGATAAGCACTTCATATGTCAAAAATTTCAACTTCAACAAATGTCTTAATTTTTGATGCTGTTTTGACTAACATGCTTATTTCACTCAGATAAGCTCTTCAGAAGACCAAAATCTGAACTTCAACAAATTACTCAAGTTTTGATGTTGGTTTGACTAACATGCTCATTTGAGTGAGATAAGGACTTCAGAAGTCAAAAATCTCAACTTCAACAAATGACTTAATTTTGAATGCTGATTTGACTAACGTGCTTATTTCACTGAGATAAGCACTTCAGAAGTTTAATCTCAACTTCACCCGATGACTTAATTATTGATGCTGTTTTGACTAACACGGTTATTTCACTCTGATAAGCACATCGGAAGACCAATATGTCAATTTGATTAAATGACTTAGTGTTTGTTGTTGGTTTGAATGTCATGCTGATTTATTTGAGATAAGCATGTCAGAAGATCAAAATCTCAAATTCACCAAATGGTTCAACTTTTGACGTTGTTTTGAGTGACATGCGTATTTGAGTGAATAAGCACTTCTGAAGTCAAAAATTTCAAATTCACCAAATTACTTAATTTTTGATGCTGGTTGGATTAAAATGCTTATTTCAGCGAGTTAATCACATCAGTAGACATAAATCTGAACCTCACCAAATTTTTGATGTTGTTTTGACTCAATTTTTGATGTTGTTTTGATTAGCGTGCTTCGATAAGCAGTTAGATAAGCATTTCAGAAGACCAAAATCGCATCTTCACCAAAACATTCAACTTTTGATGCTGTTTTTAAAAAAAAATGCTTACTTCAGTGAGATAAGCACTTCAAAAGTCTACAATCTCAACTTCATCAAATGACTCAACCTTTGATGCTGGTTGGAATAAAATACTGTTTTGAGCGAGTTAAGATCTTCAGTAGACCAACGTCTGAACTTCACCAAATGACTGAAGTTTTGATGTTGATTCGACAAAAATGCTTATTTCAGTGAGATAAGCACTTCAGACATCATAAATCTCAACATAACCAAATGACTCAACTTTTGATGTTGTTTTGACTACAACGCGCATTTCACTCGGATAAGCACTTCAGAAGACCAAAATCTGAACTTCAACAAATGACTCAAGTTTTGATGTTTGTTAGACTAACATGCTTATTTGAGTGAGATAAGCACTTCAGAAGTCAAAAATCTCAACTTCACTAAATGACTCAACTTTTGATGCTGGTTGGAATAAAATGCTGTTTTGATCGTGTTAAGATCTTCAGTAGACCAAAAACTGAACCTCACCAAATGACTCAAGTTTTGATGTTGGTTTGACTACCATGCTTATTTCAGCCAGATAAGCATATCAGAAGATTAAAATCTCAACTTCACCAAATGACTTAAATCTTGATGATGTTTTGACTACAATGCGCATTTCACACAGATTATCACTTCAGAATACCAATATCTCAACTTCACCAAATGAGTTATTCTTTGATGTTTGTTTGACTAACATGCTTATGACAGTGAGATAAACAATTCAGAAGTCATAAATCTCAACTTCACTAAATGAGTTAATTTTTGATGTTCATTTGACTAACGTTCTTATTTCAATTAGATAAGCATATCAGAAGACCAAAATCGCAACTTCATCAAAACACTCAACTTTTGATGCTGGTTTGACTAAAATGCTTATTTATGTGAGATAAGCACTTCATAAGTCAAAATCACAAGCTCTCCAAATGACTTAATTTTTTATGCTGTTTTGACTAACATGCATAATTCACTCAGATAAGCACTTCAGATGACCAAAGTCTGAACTTAAACGAATGACTCAAGTTTTGATGTTGGTCAGACGAACATACTTATTTGAATGAGATAAGCAGTTCAGAGGTCAAAAATCTTATCTTCACCAGTTGACTTAATTATTGATGTTGTTTTGACTACCACACTGATTTCACTCAGATAAGCACATCGGAAGACCAATATCTGCACTTCACCAAATGAGTTGCATGTTGCTGTTGGTTTGAATGACATCCTGAGTTCTTTGAGATAAACACGTCACAAGATCAAAATCTCAACTTCACCGAATAACTCAACTTTTGATGTTGTTTTGACGAACATGCTTATTTCAGTGGGATAAGCACTTCAGAAGACTAAAATCTGAACTTCACCAAATGACTTAATTTTTGATGCTGTTTTAACCACAATGCGTATTTCACTCAGATAAACACGTCACAAGATCAAAATCTCAACTTCACCGAATCACTCAACTTTTGATGTTGTTTTGACGAACATGCTTATTTCAGCGAGTTAAGGACTTGAGAAAGCAAAAACCCAACTTCAACAATTGACTTAATTTATGATGCTGGTTAAATTAAAATGCTTTTTTCAGCGAGTAAAGCACTTCAGAAGGCTAAAATTTCAACTTCACCAAATGACTCAACTTTTGATGCTGTTTGGATTAAAATGCTTATATCAGCGGGTTAAGCACTTCAGAAGAGCAAAATCTAAAATGACTCACAAAATGACTCAAGTTATGATGTTTGTTTGACGAGAATGCTTATTTGAGTGGGATAAGCACTTCTGAAGTCAAAAGTCACAACTTCACCAGATGACTTAATTATTGATGCTGTTTTGACTAACACGTTTATTTCACTCAGATAAGCACATCTTAAGAGCAACATCTCAACTTCACCAAATGAGTTGGTTTTTGATGTTGGTTTGAATGACATGCTGATTTCTTTGAGATAAGCCCGTCAGATGATCAAAAACTCAAGTTCACCAAATGACTCATGTTGTTTTGACGAACAAGTTTATTTCACTCAGATAAGCACTTCAGAAGACCAAAATCTGAACTTCAACAATGACTTAAGTTTTGATGTTGGTGAGACTAACATGCTTATTCTGGTGAGCTAAGCACTTCAGAAGTCAAAAATCTCAACTTCACTCAACGATTTAATCTTTAATGTTGTTTTGACTAACATGCTTATTTCAGTGAGATAACCACTTCAGAAAACCAAAATCTGAACGACACCAAATGACTCAAGTTTTAATGTTGGTTTGACTGGCATGCTTATTTCAGCGATTTAAGCACTTCAGAAGGCTAAAATCTCAACATCACCAAATGACTCAACGTTTGATGTTGTTTTGACAAATGTGCTTATTTCAGCGAGATAAGCACATCAGTAGAATAAAATCTCGAATTCAACAAATGACTTAATTTTTGATGTTTTTTGGACTACAATGCTGATTTCACTCAGATAAGCACTTCAGAAGACCAATATCTCAACTTCACCAAATGAGTGATTTTTGATATTCGTTTGACTAACATGCTTATGACAGTGAGATAAGCATTTCAGAAGTCAAACTCAAGTTTTCCAAATGACTCATCTTTTGATGCTGTTTAGCAAAACGTGCTTATTTCCGCGAGATAAGCATATCAAAAGACCACAATTTCAATTTCAACAATTGACCGAACTTTTGATGCTGGTTTGAATAATATTGTTATTCCAGCGAGATAAGCATATCAGAAGACCGAAATCTCAAATTCAACAAATGACTCAAGTTTTGAATCTGTTTTGACTAATATGCTTATTTCAGGAAGATAAGCACTTCATAAGTCAAAAATCTAAACTTCACCAAGTCACTCAACGTTTGATATTGTTTTGAATAACATGCTTATTTCAGCGAGATAAGGACTTCAGAATTCAAAAATCTCAACGTTACCAAATGATTGAATTTTTCATACTGTTTTGACTAACATGCTTATTTCAGTGAGATAAACACTTCAGAAGTCAAAAATCTCACCTTCACCCAATGACTGAATTTTTAATGCTGTTCTGATTAACATGCTTATTTCAATGAGATAATTACTTCAGAAAACCAAAATCTGAACTACACCAAATGACTCAAGTTTTAATGTTGGTTTGAGTAACATGCTTATTTCAGCGATTTAAGCACCTCAGAACGCTCAAATCTCAACATCACCAAATGACTCAACGTTCGATGTTGTTTTGACAAACGTGCTTATTTCAGCGAGATAAGCATATCAGCAGAATAAAATCTCGACTTCAACAAATGACTTAATTTTTGATGCTGTTTGGACTACAATGCGTATTTCACTCAGATAAGCACTTCAGAAGACCAATATCTCAACTTCACCAAATGAGTTATTTTTGATTTTTTTTGACTAACATGCTTATGTCAGTGAGATAAGCATTTCAAAAGCCCAATATCTCAAATTCACTAAATGAGTTATTTCCGATACTTGTTTGACTAACATGCTTATGACAGTGAGATAAGCACTTCAGAAGTGAACAATCTTAACTTTTCCAAATGACTCAACTTTTGATGTTGTTTACCAAAACGTGCTTATTTCAGCGAGATAAGCATATCAAAAGACCAAAATTTCAATTTCAACAATTGACCTAAATTTTGATGCTGATTTGAATAATATTGTTATTCCAGCGAGATAAGCATATCAGAAGACCGAAATCACAAATTCAAAAAATGACACAACTTTTGATGCTGATTTGACTAACGTGCTTATTTCAGTGAGATAGGCACTTCAGAAGACAAAAATCTCAACTTCACCAAACCACTCATCTTTTGATGTTGTTTTGATTAACATGCTTATTTCACTCAGTTAAGCCCATCAGAAGACCAATATCCGAACTTCACCAAATGAGTTAGTTGTTGATGTTGTGTTGAATGACATGCTTATTTCATTGAGATAAGCACTTCAGAAGATCAAATCTCAACTTCACCAAATGACTTATTTTTTTGAGGTGGTTCTGGCTAGCGTGCTTATTTCGGCGAGATAAGCATATACCAGAAGACTAAAATCTCAACTTCACCAAATGACTTAATTTTTGATGCCTTTTTGACTACAATGCGCATTTCACTCAGATAAGCACTTCAGAATACCAATATCTCAACTTCACTAAATGACTCAAATTTTGATGTTGGATTTACTAAAAGGCTTTCTCCAGTGAAATAAGCACTTCAGAAGTGAAGCATCTCAACTTCACCAAATGTGTCAACTTTTGTTGGTGTTTTGACTAACATGCTTATTTCAGCGAGTTAAGCACTTCAGAAGCCTAAAATCTCAACTTCACAAAATGACTCAAGTTATGATGTTTGTTTGACTAACATGCTTATTTGAATGAGATAAGCACTTCAGAAGGCAAAAATCGCAACTTCACCAGCTAACTTAATTATTGATGCTGTTTTGACGAACACGCTTATTTCATTCAGATAAGCACATTGGAAGCACATCTCAACTTCATCACATGAGTGAGTGTATGATGTTGGTTTGAATGACATGCTGATTTCTTTGAGCTGAGTACGTGAGAAGATCAAAATTTCAACTTCACCAAATGAACTCAACATTTGATGTCGTTTTGAGTCACATGCATATTTGATTGAGATAAGCACTTCTGAAGGTAAAATTCTCAAATTCACCAAACGCCTTACATTTTGATGCTGCTTGGATTAAAATGCATATTTCAGGGAGTTAAACACTTAAGCAGACATAAATCTGAATTTCACCAAATGACTCAATTTTTGATGTTGTTTTGACTAACGTGCTTAGATAAGCAGTTAGATCGGCATATCAGACGGCCAAAATCGCAACTTGATCAAAACACCCAACTTTTGATGCTGGTTTGACTAAAATGCTTATTTAAGTGAGATAAGCACTTAATAAGTCAAAAATCTCAACTTCACCAAATGACTTAATTTTTATGCTGCTTTGAATGACATGCTTGTTTCACTCAGATAAACACTTCAGAAGACCAAAATCTGAACTTCAACGAATGACTCAAGTTTTGATGGTGGTTAGAATAACATGTTTATTTGAGTGAGATAAGCACTTCAGAAGTCAAAAATCTCAATTTCACCAAATGACTTAATCTTTAAAGGTGATTTGACTAACATGCTTACTTCAGTGAGATAAGCAGTTCAGAAAACCAAAATCTCAACTTCACAAATAACTCAAATTTTGATGTCGGACTGACTAACAGGCTTCCTCCATTGAAATAAGCACTTCAGAAGTGAAGCATCTCAACTTCACCAAATGACTCATCTTTTGATGCTGGTTGGATTGAAATGCTTATATCAGCGAGATAAGCTCTTCAGAAGACCAAAATCTGAACTTCACCAGATGACTCAAGGTTTGATGTTGGTTTGACTAACATGCTTATTTCACTCAGATAAGCACTTTAGAAGACCAAAATCTGAACTTCACCATATGACTCAACTCTTGATTTGTTTATACAAACGTGCTTATTGCAGTGAGATAAGCATATCAGAAGACTAAAATCTCAACTTCAGCCAATGACTTAATTTTTGATGCTGTTTTGTCTATAATGCGCATTCCACTCAGGTAAGCACTTCAGAATACCAATATCTCAACTTCACTAAATGGCTCTAATTTTCATGCTGGATTGACGAAAAAGCTTGCCCCAGTGAAGTAAGCACTTCAGAAGTGAAGCATCTCAACTTCACCAAATGAGTCAACATTTGTTGTTGTTTTGACTAACATGCTTGTTTCAGCGAGTTAAGCACTTCAGAAGACCAAAATATAAACTTCACAAAATGACTCAAGTTATGTTGTTTCTTTGACTAACATGCTTAGTTGAGTGAGATAAGCACTTCAGAAGTCAAAAATCGCAACTTCACCAGATGTTGGTTTGAATGACATGCTGATTTTTTTGAGGTAAGTACGTCAGAAGATCAAAACCTCAAATTCACCAAATGACTCAACTTTTGATGTCGTTTTGAGTAACATGCATATTTGATTGAGATAAACACTTCTGCAGGTAAAAGATCTCAAATTCAACAAATGACTGAAATTTTGATGCTGTTTGGATTAAAATGCTTATTTCAGGGAGTTAAGCACTTAAGTAGACATAAATCTGAACTACGCCAAATGACTCAACTTTTGATGTTGTTTTGACTAACGTGCTTAGATGAGCCGTTAGATAAGCATATCCGAACGCCAAAATCGTAACTTTATCAAAACACTCAACTTATGATGCTGGTTTGACTAAAATGTTTATTTCAGTTAAATAAGCACTTAATAAGTAAAAAATCTCAACTTCACCAAATGACTTAATTTTTTATGCTGTTTTGAATAACATGCTTAATTCACTCAGATAAACACTTCAGAAAACCAAAATCTGAACTTCAACAAATGACTCAAGTTTTGATGGTGGTTAGACTAACATGTTTATTTGAGTGAGATCAGCACTTCAGAAGTCAAAAATCTCAATTTCACCAAATGATTCATTCTTAAAGCTGATTTGACTAACATGCTAACTTCAGTGAGATAAGCACTTCAGATAACCAAAATCTCAACTTCACCAAATGACTCAGTTTTGATGTTAGTTTGACTAATGTGCTTATTTCAGCGAGTTTAGCACTTCAGAACGCGAAAATCTCAACTTCACCAAATTACTCGACTTTTGATGCTGGTGGAGTAAAATGCTTATTTCAGCGAGTTAAGTACTTCAGAAGACAAAAATCTGAACTTCACACAATGACTCAAATTTTGATGTTTGTTTGACTGACATGCTTATCTGAGCGAGATAACCACTTCAGAAGTCAAAAATCTCACCCTCACCAGATGACTTAATCATTGATGCTGCTTTGACGAAGACGTTTATTTCACTCAGATAAGCACATCGGAAGTCCAATATCTCAACTTCACCAAATGAGTTGGTTTTCATGTTATTTTGAATGACATGCTGATTTCTGAGGGACAAGCACGTCAGAAAATTAAAATCTCAACTTCACCAAATGACTCAACTTTTGATGTTGTTTTGACTAACATGCTTATTTGAGTGAGAGAAGCAATTCAGAAGACCAAAATCTGAACTTCACTAAATGAATCAAACTTTGATGTTAGATTGACGAACAGGCTTCCTCCAGTGAAATAAGCACTTCAGAAGTGAAGAATCACAACTTCACGAAGTGACTCAACTTTTGATTTTGTTTGGACTAACATGCTTATTTCAGCGAGTTAAGCATTTCAGAAGGCTGAAATCTCAACTTCACCAAACGACTCAACTTTTGATGCTGGTTGGATTAAAATGCTTATTTCAGCGAGTTAAGCACTTCAGAAGACCAAAATCTGAACTTCACAAAATGACTCAAGTTATGATGTTTGTTTGACTAACATGCTTATTTGTGAGATAAGTACTTCAGAAATCAAAAATCTCAACTTCACCATCTGACTTAATTTTTTATGCTGTTTTGACTAACACGTTTAGTTCACTCAGATAAGCACATCGGACGACCGATATCTCAACTTCACCAAATGAGTTGGTTTTTGATGTTGTTGTTAATGTCTTGCTGATTTCTTTGAGATAAGCACATCAGAAGACCAAAATCGCAACTTCATCAAAGGACACAACTTTTGATGCTGGTTTGACGAAAATGCTTATTTCAGTGAGATAAACACTTCATAAGACTAAAATCTCAACTTCACCAAATGACTTAATTTTTTTATGCTGTTTGGACTAACGTGCTTATTTCACTCAGATAAGAACTTCAGAAGATCAAAATCTGAACTTCAACGAATGACTCAAGTCTTGATCTTGGCTCGACTAACATGCTTATTTCAGTGAGATAAGCACTTCAGAAGGCTAAAATCTCAACTTCACCAAATGAATCAACTTTTGATGCTGGTTGGAATAAAATGCCGTTTTGAGCGAGTTAAGATCTTCAGTAGACCAAAATCTGAACTTCACTAAATGACTCAGTTTTTTGATGTTGTTATGACTAACATGCTTATTTCAGCGAGATAAGCAATTCACAAATCATAAATCTCAACATTACCAAATGACTTAATTTTTGATGCTGTTTTGACTACAATGTGTATTTCACTCAGATAAACACTTCGGAAGACCAACACGTCAACTTCACCAAATGAGTTATTTTTGATGTCTGTTTGACTAACATGCTTATGACAGTGAGATAAGCACTTCAGAAGTCAAAAATCTCAACTTCACCGAAGGACCTAACTTTGGACGCTGGTTGGACAGAAGACGAATATCTCACTTCACCAAATGATTTCCTTTTTGATGTTGGTTTGAATGACATGCTTATTTCATGAGGTAAGCACTTCAGAAGATCAAAATCTCAACTTCACCAAATGACTCCACTTTTGATGTTGGTTTGACTAACATGCTTATGTCAGCGAGTTCAGCACTTTCCAAGGCTAAAATCTCAACTTCTCCAAATGATGCAACTTTTGATGCTGGTTGGTTTAAAATGCTTATTTCAGCGAGTTAAGCATATCAGGAGGCTAAAATCTCAACTTCACCAAAGGACATAACTTTTGATGCTGGTTTTACTAAAATGCTTATTACAGTGAAATGAGCAGTTCAGAAAGCAAAAATCTCAATTGTACCAAATGACTTAGTTTTTAATGCTGGTTACATTAAAATGCTTATTTCAGCGAGTTAAGCACTTGAGAAGACCAAAATCTGAACTTCACCAAAAGACCCAATTTTTAATGTTGGTTTGACTGACATGCTTATTTCAGCGAGTTAAGCACTTCAGAAGATCAAAATCTCAACTTCACCAAATGCCACAACATTTGATACTGTTTTGACTAACGTGCTTATTTCAGCTAGATAAACATAGCAGAAGACCAAAATCTCAACTTCAACAAGACACTCAACTTTTGATCCTGTTTTGACTAACATGCTTGTTTCAATGGGAAATACACTTACATAGAACAAAATCTGAACTTCACTAAATGAGTCAAATTTTGATGTTGGATTGACGAAAACAGGCTTCCTCCAGTGAAATAAGCACTTCAGAAGTGAAGAATCTCGGATTCACCAAATGACTGATCTTTTGATGTTGTTTTGAGTCACATGCATATTTGAGTGAGATAAGCAGTTCAGAAGACCAAAATCTGAACTTCACCAAATGACTCAATTTTGATGTTGGTTTGACCAACATTGCATGTTTCATTGATTTAAGCATTTCAGAATGCTAAAATCTCAACTTCACCAAATGACTCAACTTTTGATGCTGGTTGGAATAAAATGATTATTTCAGCGAGTTGAGCTCTTCAGTAGATCAAAGTCTGAACTTCACCAAATGACTCAGGTTTTGATGTTGGTTTGACTAACATGCTTATTTCAGCGGGATAAGAATATCAGAAGACTAAAATCTCACCTTCACCAGATGACATAACTTTTGATGCTCGTTAAATTAAAATGTCTATTTCAGTGATGTAAGCACCTCAGAAACCAAAAATCTGAATTTCACCAAATGACTTGATTTTTGTTTCTGCTTTGAATAAAATGCTTATTTCTGCGAGGTAAGCACTTCAGAAGATTCAAATCTGAACTGCATCAAATGACACAATTTTTTATGTTCGTTCGACGAACATGCTTCTGTCAGCGAGTTAAGCACTTCAGAAGATCAAAATCTCAACTTCACCAAATGACTCAACTTTTGATGTTGTTTTGACAAACGTGATTATTTCAACCAGATAAGCATATCAGAAGACCAAAACCTCAATTTCACCAAGACACTCGACTTTTGATGCTGGTTTGACTAAAATGCTTATGTCAGCGAAACAAGCATTCAGAAGACTAAAGTCTCAACTTCACCAAAGGACCTAACTTTCGATGCTAATTTGACTAAAATGGTTATTTCAATGAGATAAGCACTTCAGGAGTCAAAAATCTCAGCTTCACCAAATGACTTCAAAGTTCAGGTTGTTTTGACTAACATACTTATTTCACTGAGATAAGCACTTCAGAAGTTCAAAATCTGAACTTTAGCAAATGACTCAAGTTTTGATCTTGGTTAGACTAACATGCTTTTGTGCGTCCGACAAGCACTTCAGAAATCAAAAAACTCAACTTCACCAAAGCAACTAACTTTGGACGCTGGTAGGACTAAAATGTTTATTTCAATGAGATAAGCACTTCAGAAATCAAAAATCTCAACTTCACCATCTGACTTAATTTTTGATGCAGTTTTGACTAACATGCTTATTTCACTCAAATAAGCACTTCAGAAGACCAATATCTCAGTTCAACAAAAATGTTAGTTTTTGATGATGGTTTGAATGTCATGCTTATTTCAACAGGTAAGCACTTCAGAAGATCAAAATCTCAACTTCACCAAATGACTCAACTTTTGATGTTGTTTTGCCTAACAAGTTTATTTCAGCGAGTTAAGCACCTCAGAAGGCTAAAATCTCAACTTCAGCAAATGACAACTTTTGATGCTGGTTGGTTTAAAATGCTTATTTCAGCAAGTTAAGCTCTTCAGAACACAAAAACCTGAACTTCACCAAATGACTCTAGTTTTGATGATGGTTTGACTGACATGCTTATTTGTGTGAGATAAGCATTTCAGAAGTCAAAAATCTCAACTTCACCAAATGGCTCAACTTTTGATGCTGTTTTGTCGAACGTACTTATTTCAGTAATATAAGCAGATCAGAAGACTAAAATCTCAACTTCACCAAAGTACATTACTTTTGATGCTGGTTTGACAAAAAATGCTTATTTCATTGAGATGAGCTCTGCAGAAGTCAAAAATCTCAACTTCATCAATGACATGATTTTTGATGCTGGTTAGACTAAATTGCTTATTTCAGTGAGGAAAGCACTTGAGAAGACTAAAATCTGAACTTCACCAAAAGACCCAATTTTTAATGTTGTTTTGACTAACATGCTTGTTTCAGCGAGTTAAGCTGTTCAGAAGGCAAAATTCTCAACTTCACCAAATCATTTAATTTTTAATGCTGTTCGGATTAAAATGACTTCAGAAGACAAAAGTCTGAACTTCACCAAACGACTCAATTCTTGATGCTAGTTTGACTAACATGCTCATTTCAGCGAGTTAAGCACTTCAGAAGACCCTAATCTCAACTTCAACAAGACACTCAACTTTTTATGCTGTTTTGACAACATACTTATTTCAGTGAGATAAGCACTTCAGAAGACCAAAATCTGAACTTCGCTAAATGACTCAAATTTTGATGTTGGATTGACGAACAGGCTTCCTCCAGTGAGATAAGCACTTAAGAAATTCAAAATCTCAACTTCACTAAATGACTCAACTTTTGATGTTGTTTTGCTGAACGTGCTTATTTCAGCGAGATAAACATATCAGAAGACTAAAATGTCACCTTTACCAGATGACCTAACTTTTGAATGCCGGTTAAATTAAAATGCTTATTTCAGCGATTTGAGCACCTCAGAAAACAAAAATCTGAACTTCACCAAATGATTTGATTTTTGATTCTGGTTAGACTAAAATCCTTATTCCAGTCAGTAAAGCACTTGAGAAATCTAAAATCTGAACTTCATCAAATGACCCAATTTTTAATGTTGCCTTCAGTAACATTCTTATTTGGTGAGATAAGGAGTTCAGAAGTCAAAAATCTCAACTTCATCAAATGACTCAACTTATGAGGCTGTTTTGAGTAATATGCATATCTGAGTGAGATAAGCACTTCAGAAGGACAAAATAAGAACTGCACCAAATGACTCATGTTTTGATGTTGGTTGTACTAACATGCATACTTGAGTGAGATCAGCACTTTAGAAGACAAAAATCTCACCTTCACCAAATGACTCAAGTTTTCATGTTATTTTTACTAACGTCCTTATTTCAGCGAGATAAGCACTTCAGAAAACCTAAATCTGAACGTCACCAAATGACTTCAGTTTTGATGTTGGTTTGACTAACATGCTTATTTCAGTGTAATAAGCACTTCAGCAATCAAAAATCTCAACATCACCAAATGACTCAATTTTTGATGTTGTGTTGACGAACGTGCTTCTTACAGTTAGATAAGCATATCAGGAGACCAAAATCGCAACTTCAACGAAACACTCAACTTTTGATGCTGGTATGCTAAAATGCTTTTTGAGTGAATTAAGCACTTCAGAAGTCCAAAATCTCAACTCCACCAAATGGCTTAATTTTTAATGCTGTTTTGACTAACATGCTTATTTCAGTGAGATAAGCACTTCAGAAAACCAAAATCTGAACTTCACCAAATGACTCAACTTTTGATGATGTTTTGACTGACATGCTTATTTCAGCGATTTGAGCACTTCAGAAGTCCAAAATCTCAACGTCAACAAATGACTTAATTTTTGATGCTGTTTTGACGAACATGCTTATTTCATTTAGATAAACACATCAGAAGACCAATATCTGAATTTCACCAAATGAGTTAGTTTTTGATGTTGGTTAGAATGACATGCTTATTTCATTGTGATAAACACGTCAGAAGATCGAAATCTAAACTTCACCAAATGACTCATCTGTTGATGTTGTTTTGACTAACATGCTTATTTCAGCGAGATAACCATATCCGAAGACTAAAATCTGAACTTCACCAAAGAACCTAACTTTTGATGCTGATTTGACTAAAATGCTTATTTCAGTGAGTAAGCACTTCAGAAGGCTCAATCCTCAACTTCACCAAATGATTCAAATTTTGATGTTGTTTTGACTGACCTGCTTATTTCAGCGAGATGAACACTTCAGTAAACCAAAATCTGAACTTCACCAAATGACTCACGTTTTGATGTTGGTTTGACTAACATGCTTACTTGAGTGAGATAAGCACTTCCGAAGTCAAAAATTTCAAATCCACCAAATGACTTATTTTTTAATGCTGTGTTGACTAAAATGCGTACTTCAGTGCGATAAGCACTTTGGAAGACCAACATCTGAACTTCAACAAATGACTCAACTTTTGATGTTGTTTTGACCAACATGCTTATTTCCGTGAGATACGCACTTCAGATGACCAAAATCTGAACTTCCCTAAATGACTCAAACTTTGATATTCCATTGACTAAAAGGCTTCCTCCAGTGAAACAAATACTTCAGACGTGAAGAATCTCAACATCACCAAATGACGCAATTTTTGATGTTGTTTTGACTAACATGCTTATTTCAGCGACTTAAGCACTTCTGAAGCCTAAATTCTCAACTTCTCCAAATGACTCAACTTTTGATGCTGGTTGGAATAAAATGCTCTTTTGAGCGAGTTAAGATCTTCAGTAGACAGAAATCTGAACTTGACCAATTGACTCAAGTTTTGATGTTGGTTTGACTGACATGTTTCTTTGATTGAGATAAGCACTTCAGAAGTCAAAAATCTCAACTTCACCAAATGGTTTAATTTTTAATGCTGTTTTGA
>NW_025966828.1:30180-30312 GCF_021869965.1 Rhincodon typus | reverse complement strand
AATGGTATCAATGTGGATTTCACAAGTTTCAAAATCTCCCCTCCCCCCACCGCATCCCAAAACCAGTCCAACTCGTCCCTGCCTCCCTAACCTGTTCTTCCTCCCACCTATCCCCTCCTCCCACCTCAAGCC
>NW_025966828.1:4893-30080 GCF_021869965.1 Rhincodon typus | reverse complement strand
CCCCCTTGACCTGTCCGTCCTCCCTGGACTGACCTATCCCCTTCCTAACTCCCTACCTACACTCACCTTTCCTGGCTCCATCCCCGCCTCTTCGACCTGTTTGTTTCCTCTCCACCTATCCTCTCCTCTATCCCTCTTCTATCCGCCTCCCACTCTCTCCCTATTTATTTCAAAACCCCCTTCCCCTCCCCCTTTTCTGATGAAGGGTCTAGGCCCGAAACGTCAGCCTCTCTGCTCCTATGATGCTGCTTGGCCTGCTGTGTTCATCCAGCCCTGCACCTTGTTGTCTCCCATTTATTTGTGCCTGTTTTCGTGGCAAGGTGAACTATGTTGTACGCTCTGATAGATATCCTGTGACATTTTTACGTCCAGCCCAGGTTGCTTAAAAGATGGTAACCTGTTTAGGTAGGTGGTGGGGAAGGCTCCAGATAGATCTACTTATGATGTTACTTCACAATCAAAGAATTAACACTCAAATGATTTTTTTATGAATGCTGTTCAATACATCAGTGCTCCCTTAACTTAGCTTCATGAAAATTGATCAATGAAATGGCTTTGTGGGTCAGACAACCACACAGTGGAATCAGAGGGAATATAATAGCAAATTTTAAGGAAAGCCTGCATAGTGAAGGATTGGGATGTTTCTCCTATTGTATAATGTAAGATAATATTCTGTTCTTTTTGAAATGATTTTATTTTCTGTCTTTGACTCTAGTTGAAGTCAGCCACTTATACAATTCAAAGCCTTCCTCCGATAGTTTCTCCTGAAGAACTGGAGGAAGTACAATTGGAGAAGGATGAAATCAAATATAGGATGAACACTGTGGTAAGGACTCATCAACCTGCAAACTATAAAGCAAATTTTCCTACTCCATTTTGCCTGATTCTTGGTGAGTGGAGGGAAGGTCAGGGGAAAGCTATCCTGTCCCATCACTGAATCAGTTTCATTATTTCCTTTCAGAAATATAATCAGGTATACACAGGAAGTGGTAGATGCAGATACAATTACAACAATTAAAAGGATACGAAAGGTTTAAAAGGGTATGGGCAAAACGCAGACAAATGAGCCTAGTTTTGATTAGGAAACCTGGTCGGCATAGACAAATTGAGCTGAAGGGCCTTCTTCCATGCTAACCCTGCATTTGCTCATTTCCCAATAAAATACAAATAACAAGAATACAGCAATGCTACACAGTTTAAAAGATGGGCCTTTACTAATGCAATTTAAAGAGCAATGGAAACCTGGAACTCAGTTCTGTCAACATGTTATTGAGACTGGGAGTCGGTTGAACTTTTCAAGATTGTTCGGCAAGGGATATTAAAGGATATCAACCAAAGACTGCAACATGAAGTTAAGGTGCAGATCAGTCATGATATAAATGAATGGAGGGAACAGGCTAAAGGGACAGAATGCCCTCCTCCTGTCTCTATGTTTGATTATGAGAGACATTGCATGAGAGTAAAAAATAAAACTTTACATGCAAGAAATAAGAGAGTGCAAGAGAGTGATGAAAGCAGATTCCATATCTTCCTTAGGCAATTTTAAAACATGTACTTAAAGAATTCATTTAGAGGGTTCTGGGAAGAAAGCTGGGGGTGGGACGAAACTGAACAGTGTTTTCAAAGAACTGGCACAGGCCAAGTAATGACCTTCTGTGCTGTGAAATTCTGTGATCCCATGGATTATACTATTTTTCTTGTTTTCCATTTAGAAAGCTAATTAGATATCTATTATATATTACATATCAGATTTAGGCCCTGGTTCAGAGGGCCACAATTTCAAAGATAGCAAAGCATGAACATTTAACTTGCAATGAGATTTCAGTGCAATACTCAGAGACTGCTGCATTATTGGAGATGTTGTCTTTCAGCTGATAGGTTAAACTAAAATCCCATCCTGAGATCCTACAACTCTATTTAATGGAGACCAGAAAGTTCTCTTGTGCCCTAGCCAACATTTAACCCTCAACCAAAGCCATACAGATTAACTACTCATTTATCCTACTTGTGAGATCTTCTTGAGCATAATATTAGGTGCTCGTTTTGCTGCTTAAAAACTTCGCAAACTTACTCACCATCTATAAAATACATTGATAAACTGATATATTTATATAAGTTTTATATTCTTACTTTGCTGCTTTTGCTTGATAAATTCAATTCACATTTAAATCTAAAAGATGAGATTTACTTTGGGATGTTTGACCTGTTTTGAAGATGGAGGAAGGTACAGAAAAATCTTAACAACTGAAATAATTAACAGAAAAGCAAGATATCCTCAAGAATTTAGAAAGCGAGTATTCAACCTTTTGAACTGACAATACAGAAACAGTGGTAGCTAGAATAGGAGAGGCACAAAAGACCCATAAGCACAATGACCATTTTAAACATCTTTTAGATTTATTTCTGTTCTTTGTATATTAAAAAATTGTTTTAAAAAGTCTCTGAAATTAATTAGCATATAAATGCATTGCCTTAATTTGTCTACCTTTTGCTGGGCAGAATTCGGTAATCAGTATACAATAGACAGATGGTTAAGCTTGCAAAGTGGACCCATTTTCTCCTTTTCACATCTAACATTCGCACCTATATAACATCTTTATCCCTCCTTTATCACCATATCACTGACATTGTCTTATGCTCTGGGCATGCTCACCACCTGTTCCATTTGCTCCTCTTCAGCTCTGTCACCAGCATATAAATCATAATTTTTCAGCTCTTTTCAGTTCTGAAGAAGTCATACTGGACTCGAAATGTTAACTCTATTTCTCTCTCTCCACAGATGCTGCCAGACCTGCTGAATTTCTTCAGCATTTTCTGTTCTTTACTTCAAACTTCCAAGTAGTATTTTGCTTTTGGTTGAGTTTGCTTTATTTCCAAAGGAAAGTGTTGACTCTTCCTGTCTGCCCTCTCAGACACTATATGCACAGACAAATATATAAAATAGGAGTAGAAGCCCCTCAAGCTTGTTCTGCCATTCGATAAGAGCATGACTAATCTATTTGTGTTTCAAATTCCACGTACCCATCTACCCCTGATAATCCTTGATTTCCCTGGCTAATAAGAATCTATCCACCACTGTCTTAAACATAATTAAGGACCCTACCTCTACCACCTTCTAAGGCAGAGAGTTCCAAAGTCACAAAATCCTCTGAGAGAAAAGAAATCTCTTCAACTGTGTCCTGAAAGAGAGACTCCCTAGTTTTAAAACAGCGTTCTAAAATTCTGGACTCACTCACAAGAAGAAAGTCAGGGAGTGGCCAGGCTAATATTCCTCTATCAGCACCTAAAGCAGGTGATTTGGTCATTCTCGCGGTACTATTGTGGAGCTTGCTATGGGCAAATTTCCAATGTTACAGTGAAAAGTCTTCATCAGCTGTAAGGTGTTCTGATGTATCTAGGGTCGTGAAAGGTGCTATATAAATTCAAATCTTCCTTTCTTGCTGGAAGGATGTAAAGCTATCATAGTCCCAACGTCTCATTAGACAGAAATGACTGGTGACGGTTTAACCTGAGGGTCACCACACTTCAGGCGAGGGGCAAAGTACAAAGACTGGACCTTCATGCTGACCTCGGCCAGTGCAGGAATTGAACCCATATCATGGGTATTACTCTGCATCACAAACCAGCCGTCCACCCAACTCAGTTAACCGATCCCTATCTTGCCAGTGTATTGTTCTATGGGTATCTGCAGACTTTCAACTAAATGGCTATTCTTCCTAGGTGAACCCACAAAACCATGGGCTAGTAAACTATTTACTTGAGAACAGCATAAGAGCTGCTGCTAGAAAGGCCCGAGAAGTTGAGCAGGGGTGGCAGAAAAATCACTGAAGACCACAGAACAAATCAAAAGGGATCCATGAAGGGTGAGGGTTCAAGGGAAAGGTGAGAATATTAGGAGGGAGGAGAAGTACAATTCAATTGCTAGGGAGTTTAACATGGTAACATGTTGGGAGTGATGTATTTGTATCCTTCCAGGATGGGTGCATTCATCCAGCAGTCTTCACCTCCCTTCAACGGTTGGGTTCTCCAGGTTTCACACACGCTAGAGTTATAACTGAATCAAAGAACCACACATCAGGTATGCAGACTCACTAAAGCAATTAACTGAGAGCCCTGTCGTTTGGGAGTGGGTGAGTCACCCCAACCTCCTTCATTCCATTCCTTTTAAAATAGTAAGTAAGCAGTCTGCAGTTCTAATTTTAACTTGAATCCCCTTTCAAACCCACTCGTTAAAACTAACTCCAAAAAAATTACATTTCTATTGTACCTTTCACAAGCTAAGGACCTCCCAAAGTGCTTCACAGCCAATTTTGAAGTGCAGGTACCAGATTTGTGAACACAGAGACGTTACACAAGCCCACAAACAGTTAATTTGATAAATGACCTGGTCATTCATGTCAGAGATGACAGGGGAAGAGTAAGTGTTGGTCAGGGATACAAGAACGTCTCACTTTCGCGATATTTCAATATTACCACAGAATATTTTACAAGCACCTGTAAGGGCACACAGACTTATTATCCAACATTTCCTGACAGTGCAGTTTCCTCTTAGGACAATATTGTCATCTCAGCTCAGATTACATGCTCAAGTGTCTGGAATACAGCTAAAAACACCAATCTCTGACTTAAACGCAACAAAGGTACCACTGAAATAAGGATAATACCTGCTCCCAGCTACATTCCTCTTTATGCAGTGATTGCTAGAGAGAAACCGTTAGTTCATCTGAAAACAGCTCACATCATTGATCTGTGATTGAACCAGGTAGTCTTCGGACTGGCTGGTTTAGTACCTTTACTTGTGAAGAAATTCACTGTTGAATTTGCGTCAGAATCTCAGAACACTTCCCTGCTAGCCTGTTAAAGATTAACTGTATTTGGAAGATGAACATATTTGCATTGCCGATATATTACCATGCTAAATATTTAACTCATAACTCAGGGTTGTATGCAAATACAGCCAGGGTCCCTAAAACTGTATAAATTATGCAAATTTAAAACAATAAATGAAAGTGTAATGTAATATCCTTGCATTTAGATTCCCTCTATAAAATATACTGTACAAAACCTATCAACTTTCTAAACCTGTGCTTGCAGTTCCAAACTCACCGCATACATTATCCAAAATCTGTTAGCTGAAACCATGGGATTTTCATGTGGTTTCTGATTTCACACTTAGAATAAGATTTGGAATTTATGAGGGAAGATTCTGTATGATCATTTTTCAAGACTCTTTTGCAACAAATCCCGATGAAATTGGATAGTCCCTGGCAGCGGGATTCAGATTGTGTAATTAGTTTGTGCCCGTTCCAAGTAATGTGGGCAGTATGCAAACTTCATTCTGCCTGCTAATTAAAATGATTATGGTGTGCGGCAATGTGCTATTGTATGGTGCAACAGCAGTGGCAGGTTTTGTGGGAGGTTAGCACCACTTGAAGATAACCTGCGCAACTTAAACCAGATTGCACCTTTTAAAGGTAGGCTGCATTCTGGCTGCAGCAAGGACTTAAAGTGGTGAAATAAATGTTTATGTGCAAGACTCAACTTTAACAAAAAAGGTGCAACAGGACAGAGTGTAGCCCAAAATTCCCTATACAACACTGGAGTTCTTGATGCAGAAGGTGCGCAGGAGCACAGAAGCCCTCTTCCCTTAGAGAGGGACCAGGTGCCTTCTAGGCAGAACACCTGAAGCTCAAAAATCCATATTACAACTACAAGTTATCTTTCACTGTTCTTTTGATTTAGCAATGATGACAAGCTGTTATCTTTAGGACTCTGGTCTTTCGTTGATTCAATAGCGATCAGGTGGACTTAAAATCTTTTCTTGTATTGGAATTCAGGATGGTTCTGACTGCACTGTAGATCTCACAGTAGCAAACTACAGCTCATTCATTTTGAAGGTGTGTCAGGCCATTTATCTCTCAATTGAAAATTTCTTGGTGGCACTCTGACTCAATAATGTAACAATATAACTGCTCCAAAAGCAACATTGGCTCGCAAAACATTAAAATCTGAAGCACTTGATTTTTCCAAGTTGTAAAATTCTCCTGGTACCTCAGCTATAAGGCACTGACTGACAATGACTGCAGTTTATACTCCAAATTTGAAAAATATGTGGTCCCTTACACTTGTATGAGAAGGTGCAGATTTGGACGTAGAAAGGACTGCCTGCAACTATCTCGTTTGGAAAGACAATGGAGCCAACTGATAAATATACAAATGAACAATATTTTAGTAGCTGCTTGGCAGAGCTGCAAAGAGAGAGAGAAATAAAGAAAATGGTACCAGCAAGGAATGGAACTGTATCTCTCTCTCTCTCCCCAGGTCCTCCTCCTCCTCATCGCAAAAGCCAGCACCAGTCATAATGATCCTTTTAGAATTATATCCTTTATCTTATTTTGCCTCTTCTCATTTTTGCTGCCCTTCCAGTCCTTGCCAATAAATTTCATGATTCTTTGTATTGAATGTCATTTGTCATGCATCCACCCATTTCCCCATCTACTTGGTCCTTGAAGTCTATCATTCTCCTCTTTACAGATTGTAAACCTTCCAAGTATTGTGTCTTGATGATTTTTCTTTCATAACTGTGGGAAAAATAATGGCCAGGACACTGGACAGAACTTCCTTGTTATTTCCACAGGACCTTTTCTATCCACTTGAAAGGGCAGATGGGTCAGAGCTTCAACAGCTCACCCGAAAGATGGTGCAGCCCTCCTTTCGTATTGCATTGACATGTTTGACTTGAATTTGCATTCAATTCTTCAGTGTAGAACTTCGAACCACAAACTTCTTACTTAAAAATGTGAATGCGACCGACTGGGAGAGCAACTGTTGCTAGCAGATCCCAGATTTCAGAGGGGAAATATTATCCAGAATGTGTGCTGTGGATGGTTGCTTTGTTTCTGGAAAGCAGACATTCATGTATGAGCAGTAACATTCGTGATGGGTTTACTATGCTGCTGCTATTCTGCATGAGGCGACTGAACGGAGTTCTGTGAAAGAAATCATTTTGAGGAAGTAACAAGTGCTGTGGATAAAGTGGAAACGGTGGACATACTGTGCCTTTTACTGGGTACAGTGTGGTGATAGTCATGTTTCACAAGCCATTCCAAAAGGTAGAAATGTACGAAATTCCACTGAGACCACCAAAATGACCAACTTGCCTGACTGATGAAAACAATTTACACCAACTTTTGTCTTAAAAGAAATCAGCTCTATTTATTGTAAGACATTTAACTTTAACATAAAGTAGAGAAAAGAAAGGATTTTAAATCAACCACTGTGCAATAAACTATCCCCCTTCAAAGACCACAAATAGACACACACTCGATCATGACTAAGAGAGAGAAAGGACACAATGGTTAAAACAGAAACTATAGATTGATAAAGACAATGGAAAAATGTAAAGATGACAGGATGTATCTGAAACCGGTTTGAGCCATTCGGGCTGTGTCAGGATTTGTGATAGAATATTGGATGGGAAGTCCAGTGAGGCCCATCTCAATGTCAGGAGCATCTCACGCCATCTTTTACGCTTTTCTTAAGCCTGGCAGTAAGTTGTCCTCTAGGTAGCAGCGAGTTGTCAATTAAGGAGGATTATTACATGTTAAACACCTTGTAAATGGTTTAACTCATCTCATTAATATTCAGCTTCCAATCTTACCAAACAAGTCAGACATCAAGTAAGTTCGACATGAAAACCACAGCAGCTACCTGATGAATTCAACTCACCAGTTTCAGCAAATAACCACAGCTCATTCTACATTGCCATGCCATCTGGTGCAGACACGATGTCAGGAGCTTGCCATGATTGTCAGTAGTCCTCAATCAAGACAAGAGGGATAGCTTTTGGTCAGGGGTCCTGGCACAGGAAGTCAAGGACAGTCTCCTGTACCAGCCCAGGGGTTTGGAAATGGTCAGTCATTAATCCAGATAGCAAGAATCAAGCTTTCCTCATAAGGGATGAGAACTCACAGAGTCATGGAGTTATACATCACTGAAACAGACCCTTTGGCCCAACCCATCAACACCGACCAGATATCCTAAGCTGATTTAGTCCCACTTGGCCATTTACTTCTAAACCCTTCCTATTCATATACCCATCCAGGTGCCTTTTAAATGTTGTAATTGTGTCTGCCTCCACCACCTCTTCTGGCAGCTCATTCCATACACACACCACCATTTGTGTGAAAAAGTTCCCCTCAGTTCCCTTTTAAATCTTTCCCCTTTCACTTTAAACCTATGCCCTCTGGTTTTGGACTCCCCTTCCCTGGGAAGAAGACCTTGGCTATTTACCCTATCCATGCCCCTCATGATTTTATAAACCTCTATAAGGTCAACCCTCAGCCTCCAACAATTTAGGGAAAAAGGCCCTAGCCTATTCAGCCTCTCCCGATAGCAAAAGACCTCCAATCCCAGCAACATCCTTGTAAATCTTTTCTGAACCCTTTCAAGTTTAACATCTTTCCTACAGCAGGGAGACCAAAATTAGAGCAGAATGTCAGGCAGTCCACTACCCATCTTGGCTCAGTCTACTCTATCGTGGGCTGTTTCCCTCCTGGAATGAGAGAGAAGCTGGTATTAGGAGAGTTAAAATGGGCAGCACAGCCATTACTGTTGGTGTAGGTGGGGAAGTGCCCAAGTAAGTGAGTAGACAGCACAGAGGACATACGTAGTTGGTGATGTTGGAGGTTTGGATTGGGTGAGACCGAATGAAAGAAGATGTTGCAGGCAATATCGAGAGTGGCAGAGCATGAGCTTTGTTGGGAGGTGGGTGCAGGCACACAGATAGATTGAGGGTGGGTTATCAGAGAGAAGATGATGGCATTTACACTGGCAGAGTGCAGACCTTCTTCCAACAGATGGCTGAGACTGCTTTAACCTGGGCGGCAAACTCTGACCATAGAGTCATAGAAATGTACAGCACAGAAACAGATCCTTCAGTCCAACTCATACATGCCGACCAGATATCCTAAATAAATCTAGTCCCATTTGCCAGCATCTGGCCCATATCCCTCTAAATCCTTCTTATTCATGTACCCATCCAGATGCTAGCAAATGGGACTAGATTTATTTAGGATATCTGGTTGGCATGGATGAGTTGGACTGAAGGGTCTGTATCTGTGCTGTACATCTCTAAGACTCCACGACTCTGTGATAAAAAAAATTGCCTTATTTCTGTTTTAAATTCTCCCCCAAGAGGAAACATCCTTTCAACATCCATCCTGTTCCAATCTGTTTTAAGAAAGAGTCACTGGGCCCGAAACATTAACTCAGTTTTGTTTCCACAGATGCTGCCAGACCTGCTGAATTTTTCCAGCAATTTCTGTTTTTGTTTCTGATATCCAGCATCTGCACTTCTTTATTTTGTGTGTGTGTGTGGCATGTTAAGAGTTGCCCTTGCTGTCAATCATCCTCCCCCACCCTCTAATCTCCAGTCCATGGGTCCATCCTGCCATGTCTACCTCTACCATCCTGTGCCTTGGGTAGCAGTGGTTCCCACACCTCCCGGGTGGTGCCAGTGAGCAAAACAGCCCCTTCTGGTGAGCTTGATTTTCAAACTAGGGCTCCTCAATCCTAGAGAAGGCCTGCAAATGGTCATTTAAGTAAATGGGAAATGATAAAATCCACCCCTTCAAACCTCGGCAAAATCTCCCTTTAACCTTCCCCCGCTCGAAGTACAAGCCTGCTGTTGAATCTTACCACAGAACCAAAAGTGAACATCCCTTTTTACTGATGCAGTGAATTCCTTTACCATCTCTATAGCTTTCACACTTCAAAAAGGATGTTGTGGTCAGAATTTTTCAGGATATTCCACATGACGCCTAATTGGTGTTTTATAACACATTAGGCTTACCATAATTTCCTTGCTTTTGTACTCTATGGGGATCAGCATATTCACTACCTGCCACCAGCACATAATTGAAATTGGGAATTCACTGTTTGGAGGAAAGCAGGCACAGACTTGTAGCCAATGATAGGGAAGCAAGCAGTTTCAAGCACCAATACACTGTCTCATTCATTTGTCTCTATCACGATTTATAGCTTTTAGGGATCCTGGCAATTACACAGCTACTTTAAAACGTTGCATGTAAAAAAAAATCCTTGGTTTTGTTTGACAGGCAAATCTAGGCTTCAGGATCTTTATAAAAAATCGACATAATTGCATTTCATTGGCTGTTTCGTTGCAGAAGGAGCGTGCAGCAAGGGAATTACGCTGGAAGATAGATTATCACCTACCTGGTTACACTGAGATGTTAGCCTCCAGACAAAATGCAGGTGGGTTCTCTACTTCATACATATCACATGCTATCAGTCGCTGAATGAACAGCCCATCTCCCAGTGGAAGGCTACATTCTTTTCTCAAAAATGAAACTCCCTGAAATTAATTAGACAATGTCAAGCTTGATTTTATCTTATTTGGAAATAATTTATTACCCTTTCTGCAGGATCTATTAGTGTACAGATCAGTGTAATTATTCATTTGCAAAAAAGCTCAAGGGTAATTAAGTGGAGGAAGCCTTAATACCCGATTGTATTTATGTCCACATTCGGGAACATTTTTACATAAAGCAATAACTGGCCACTGATTTGGCTACAAGGACCATATTATCAGCAGAAACAAAAACAATCAATTTCTGTGGAAAACATGCCATGTTTACGAGTGCAGCATTTGATTTTACACAAATACGTCAGTTCACAATTGCTTCAATTCAGTGATTTCCCTGTTTTAGTATGTGTACTTCAGGAGGATATCCTTTCAAATGTTTTAATGAATGCCCACTAGGTTTTCACACAATCTTTTGGGATGAATCTTCCCAGATTTTGGTGAGATGTTAATTTTGGGGAGTTTCAGGGAGCATGGAAGGCCCTGTGACCACTCTTAGACATTCCTCCAGTGTTTACCGAATTAATTATGCAATACACCTCCACAGTGTCACTCTTACTCAATCTTGCATGCAACAAAGATGGAAGTCTTTAATGCTAGTGGGACTTTATGACATTTGTGCTGAGCCTGCCATACTTAAATATCAGCTGTGCATCATTTCAAACACTTCAAGCTGAGAACTGCACTTAATCTTGCTGTGCAATTCCAAACAAAGCTGAAAGAGGCAAGTTAGCATCCTACTGACAGATAGAGACCTAATGGTCTTTGTGGATAGGGTGGTGGGGAAGTGGTCCTCTTTCCCAAGATCATCAGAGGAGACAATAGCAACAAGTATTGGTCTGAAGGAGTTACCTGGTCAGTGCAGGATTCATAGTCCAGAAAAATATGCATCAATGCTGCAAGAAATTTAATAAATTCTGGGTTTGTAAGGATAAATGCCACCATTTCCTCTCTGCTACCTCACATTCACCCTAATTCTGCCATTGCACCCATCTCCCATCAAGGTTCACAGAGAACCACTCACTATTGCATGCAGCATCATTGTTCAATGGCTCTCATCCACCCCATGCTCCCCAAACTATATCCTTTCCTCCCCTCTGCCCTTTCTCCTCACTCACTTGGGAAACCTCATCAACTTTCCTGATTGAGAACAGATCAGATCCTCAGCTGACTTTATGTGTTCCTCAGACTGATTGCACTCACCCTGAGAGATTGACCCTTGAATAGCAGTGTTATATTTGCAAACTTCAAATCCATTGGAACTGTTATTGGCTCTAACAAATTTTGGGAATTCTAGACAGTGCACCTGTTATCACTCCAATTGCCCTTTCTAGGGCTGTAGAATATTGATCATTAGGCCCTGGGGAGAATTTTTGTCTGTTTACCTTAAGTATCTCTGATATTTATTTTCTGTTCTAATATTAATTACTTTCAATAGATCCCTGCATTTTCCTGACAACCAATGTCAGGCTGTCTGACCTGTAGTTATGTGAGGACATACATCCACAGACCCTAATTGCGTCAAGTGCCAAACCCCTGGACTGAGACCAAACAATACTCCTGACTAACTTTGGCGACATCCACCTGACAGACCATAGTCCCCCTTGAGTCAACTAAGAACTATTGCTCTTAGAAGAACAAGGACAGCAGATACATGTGAATACCACTACCCATTAGTTCCCCTCCAAACCACTCATCATCCTGACTTGGAAATATATCACTGTTCATTCACTGTTTTAAAATCCTGGATTTCCCTACCTAATGACACTGGGTGTGTCTCTACAGTGGTTCAAGAAGGCAGCTATCACCTTCTCAAGGCCAACTGCAAATGAGCAATAAATGTTGGTCCAGCCAGTAATGCTCACATCCCACGAATAAACAAAAAAATTACAGCTTGCTAATTTGGAAAATTGTCGGTTTAGCACTGTTTCCTGTCAATTAACCCATCATTCATCATATTAATAAATTATCTTCATTGCAATGAATCCTTTTCTTGTATTTAACTTTTTGAATGATCCCTTATCATATGGACTATTGGGATATAAGAAAATAGAAACAGAAATAAGCCATTCAGCCCCTCGAGCCTGTTCCATTATTCAATGAGATCATGAATGACCTGTGGCCAAACTCCATATACCTGCCTTTGGTCCATATCCCTTATTACCTTTACTTAACAAATATCTATCTATCTCAGATTTAAAATTAACAACTCATCTAACAATCACTGCCATTTACGAAAGAGAGTTCCAAACTACTACCACTCTTTGTGTGTAGAAATGCTTCCCAACATGTCCCCTGAATGGTCTAAGTATTGTACATCTACTGGATCCTCCCTATCTACCTTCCTATTTTCAACTTCAAAAAGTATTTGTCAAACACAATTCCGCTTTCAAATACAAAAACCATTTAGCCACTGTCTACATTCGTTTTAAAAAACTACTTAATAATAGATCCCTGCATTTTCATGACAACCGACATCAGGCTGTCTGACCTACAGTTCTGTGCTTTTCCTTACCCTTGAATAGCAGTGTTGTATTTGCAAACTTCAAATCCATTGGAACTGTTATAGGCTCTAACAAATTTTGGAAAATCTAGACAATGCACCTGTTATCACTCCATTGCCTTTTCTAGGACTGTAGTATATTGATCATTAGGCCCTGGGAAGAATTTTTGAATGTTTAGCTTAAGTATCTCTGATCTTTATTTTCTGTTCTAATATTAATTACTTTCAAGTCCTTGCTTTTAATTATTATTTATTGCTTTTACCACTGAAGGTAGTTAGAAGTAGTGTTTTCATCCCTCTTTGTCAGTTTATTTGTCTGTAAACTATATATCTCAAAACTAATGGATGGATTACAGCAAAATCTGATTCATAGAAAAGGTAAGGCCCAAAGAAGAACTGATTAGATCATGGTGAAGGTGAAGTTTCGGATCCAGATTTTGGCATTTTTTAAAGGATCCTTTAACATTGGGAAATAGGGCAAATTGTCTTTTTATTTTGAATGCCGTGGGATGTTGTGTAGTGGACTGTTTTAGAATATTGTGAATTGTCTCAACTGCTGTGATGCGAGTTGTCAGATGTGTCAAAAAAACAAGCAGAGTTATCAGGGCAGATTTTTAGATGTGCATTGGACAGAAGCATCCTCAGTGAGATGGAAGTTCTTGCCTTTTTTAGCTTTATAGTTACGTTGCATCAACCAGGCAAGAAAAATGCACAGGGAAGACCTATAATAGCATTGAGATCACACAGTAAAGCAGAGGTATGAGCTCCACTGAGCACTGGCTTCACTTATCTCTGGTGTGTAATTTGTGCCTTCCACCACAAAGACAAACACAAAATATTTATTCAAAATTTCTACCAATTCCTCATACTCAATGACAATTCCTCCTATTTCTGCCTCTAAAGTACCTTATTCATTCTCTTCTGTATATCCTTGTAAAAACTCATGAAACCAATATGTGCATTCCTGACTGGTTTGCTCTTGTACCGTAAATATTTTCTGGAAACAAAGTACAAAAGGGTAATGGATTCAAAGCAGGACAGGCAGGGAAATCTGAAGTAGAGATTTAAATTACTAATCATGTGTGAAATTTCTCGCTGGGCTACTTAATTTGGAAAGAGTTAATTGTGCTGAATTTTCATCTGGGTCCAGAGACACATTGTGATGTGTGAGTGACCATATTTATTTTTTTTTAAAAGATATCTGACATCCCTTTGCATTCCTGACCCCATGTCATTTTCCTTTGGACTTTTTGTGGTTGTCCATGGTTCAGGTACAAAATGCACACTTGCATCCTCTTGAGGTTGGGTTGCCTATTTTCAAAGAGAGATGAAAATCAGATTTCTACTGCCACACTATTTCTACTTGGTGACACGGGATTCTAGAAGTCAATTGGATCAGCCTGGCTTGAAAGTCGTGGAAGAAAATGGAATGCCTGCTGAAAAGTGCAAGATTAGGAAAGTAATTATAAATTGGTTTCCCACTATTAAATAACACTATTTGGTACTGTATTGTTATATAGGTGTGTTTTAATTGGAAACATAAGACTTGAAGTAGGCCAATCAGCCCCACAAAGCTGCACCACCATTCTGGATCATTGACCTCAACACCATTTCCCCAAGCTAACACCATATTTCTTAATGACATTAGTATTTAGAAACTTATTAATCTGTATGTTGAACATACTCAGTGGATGATCTTGCATAAACAAATAAAAGTAAAATGTTGCAGATGGGGAAGAACAGGGGCTCAGTAGATAGCACTGTTGCCTCACAGCACCAGGGATCTGGGTTCCTTTCCAGCCTCGGGTGACTGTGTGGAGTTTGCACATTCTTCCCATGTTTGCGTGGGTTTCCTCTGGGTGCTCTGGTTTCCTCCAACAGTCCAAAGAAATGCATAATTTCCAGGGATGTCCCTAGGTGGGAAATGTAGGGCTGTAGGATGGGGTGAGCCTGGGTGGGATGTTCTTTGGAGGGTTGGTGTAGACTTGATGGGCTGAATGGCCTGCTTCCACACTGTAGGCATTTTATGAGTCTATGTTGAAAATCTTAAATGAAAAAAGTTGGAGGAACTCAGCAGTGTTAACATTTCAAGTCAATATAACTACTCTTCAGAGCTCAGAACTCTCCCGAAGACTCACATTGAACTTGAAGTGTTACCTCTGTTCCTCTCTCCACAGATGCTGCCAGATCTGTTGAGTTTTTCCAGCACTTTCTGTTTTTATTTGAGTTTTCACAGCCCTCCTGGGTAGAAATCCCAAAAATGCACTGCCCTCTGAGTGAAGAAACTCCTCCTCATCTCAGTTATAAATGTTCTGCTGCATATTCTGACTGTGTCCCCTGGTTCTAAACACTTCCACCCCCACCAATCCCTCCCCAACTACCCTAGTCCTCCACAATCAGGGGAAGCAGTCTTTCTGTGTAGCCCTTTAAGGACACAGTAAATTACAATTAGATCATCTCTCATTCTTCTAAACCCTGAAGAGTACAGGCCCAGTGTCCTCAATCTCTCTTCATAGAACAGTACTGCAATCCCAGGAGGTAACGGTAGCATGGCTAATCTGAGGGGGCATGGACTGATATGAGGGATAAGTGTTGACGGGCCTACCTCTGCACCTACATTCCTTGTACACTTTAATGTAGCTTGCAAACAGTACTGCGACCTCCACCCTATTTTGAAAAGACTAAAATGGTGCTTGAAGTCAGTTTTTTTGTTTGTGAATCATGAAAGCTTCCTTGGCTCCAGGGGAAGATTCAGCCCAGGGTTGCTACTAAAATTAGCCATTAAAATCAGCACCCACTTTATATCCCTTACCTTCATCAGTGTGAGACGTGACCCGTGCAATGTAAAATATAAAAGGAATGCTTCAAAACAACATCAGGCAACCTACATGAGTGTGATTCTTTTTGTAGTACAGTTGAAGAATCATTACCAGGAGCCAGCCTCGAGAAGGAAGGGAGAAGTGATGCTTTGAAAGCAATATAGTAACTTGTCTTGGAACTGATAAAAACTCATCATCACCTATACCGGCTAGGGGATTGAACAGTCATCCTTCTCGAGACATCAATACTATAGTTCGAAAGGTGTGAACCTCAAGCAACCAGCTCAGCTGTTCTATTAGGAGGCTATTACTAATTACTGCATTTAACACTAATTAACACTCCTATATTAGCAATCAGATTGTCTATTTAAAAGCTGTCATACACCATCAGTCACAAGAATTACCATTGAAACTACTGGTGCATTTATAATATATGCTCAACTTCCTCTGCACAGTGCAACTCTGTTCAGCAACTACATTACAACAAGTTGACTTTTTAAAAACATTTCAGGAATTATTTTATTGAAAAATAAACTTGATTTCAATCATTCCCTGTTGCAACTGGCTCTCTCCTTAGATTGTTGAATCAAAACAGTATGCCCATTGTCGAGTAATCATTTACATTTTCAAGACTTAACTGCTATCCCCATGCATTCTAGTTGCAGGGCCCTGAATCATTTGACGTGAATGTAGTAACCGAGATATTTGATTGTACCACAAACAAGGAAGCAGGGGCAAGGTGCACTTAAACATTCCTGCTAGTGTTGACATAAGGCTGTATGTGATATTCAATGTGCATGCTTCTTATCACCATTCAGACATGCAGCCAGAAATATTTATTGTCAGCACATTTCTTTTGAGGGCTAAGTAAGGGCCTTCGACAATAGTTAAAGATAGACAGCAGCTCTTAAGGGGGCAGTGCGCTCTGGTTGCATGCCCAATGAAATACTTGGAAGAAGAGAAATAGCTGTGAGACCTGCAGGTGAAATCTCTGGTTTTTACAATGCTGTTTTTGATGCCTTCAGATAAGGAGCACAATTCTCCCCCAGCAGGAAGAAAGCTCTCCAAGCAACATTTATAAAAACAAACCTAAAGAACTGCGGATGTTGTAGGGGAGGCGATGGCATAGTGGTAGTATCGCTGAATTGTTAATCCAGAGACCCAGATAATGTTCTGGGGACCCGGGTTCAAATCCTGCCTCGGCAGGTGGTGGAATTTGAATTCAATAAATATCTGGAAGTAACAATCTAATGATGACCGTGAATCCATTGTTGATGGTCAGGAAAAACCCATCTGGTTCACTAATGTCCTTTAGGGAAGGAAACTGCCTCCTTACCTGGTCTGGCCTACATGTGACTCCAGACCCACAGCAATGGGGTTGTATCTTAACTGCCCTGTGGGCAATAAATGCTGCCTAGCTAGTGAAGCCCTCATCCCGTGAATGAATAAAGGGAAAAAGAAATCAGGAACAAAAACAAAGTTGCTGGAAAAGCTCAGCAGGTCTGGCAGCATCTGTGAAGGGAAAAACAGAGTTAACGTTTTGGGTCCAGTGACCCTTCCTCAGAGTCAAGGAAAGTTTGTTGTGAGGAAAGAACATAGAGTGAGCTGCAATTGGATCTCCTTACCCTTAACAAATTCTCCTTTAACTCCTCCCACTTCCTACAGACTAAGGGTGTGGCCATGTGAACCCACATGGGCCCAAACTATGCCTGCCTATTCTTGGATATGTGGAACAGTCCCTTTTCTGCTGTTACACTAGTACTATCCCCCACCTCTTCCTTTGCTGCATTGATAACTGCATCAGCGCTGCCTCATGCTGCCACGAGGAGCTTGAACAGTTCATCAACTTTACTAACACCTTTCACCCCAACCTCGAATTCATCTGGACCATCTCCGATACCTCCCTCTCCTTCCTGGAACTCTCCATCTCCATCTCTGGTGACTGCCTTGAAACTGATGTCTATTTCATGCCCAGCGACACCCACAGCTACCTGGACTACACCTCCTCTCAACCACTCTTCTGCAAGAATGAGATCCCCTACTCCCATTTCCTCCGCCTCCGCTGTGAATGCTCCCGAGATGGAGTGCTCCCCTCCCGAACATCTCAGATGTCCTCCTATTTCAAGGACCATAACGTTCCCCCTCCGGTGATTGAAAATGCCCTCAACTGCATCTCTTGCATTTCCCGCACTTCTGCCCTGACTCCCCAACAAAAATAAAGACAGAATCCCCCTTGTCCTCACATATCACTCCATCAACCTCCGCATCCAGCGTATCATTCTCTGCCACTTCTGCCACCTCCAATCCGATCTCACAATCAAACAGATATTTCCCTTCCCACCCCATCTGTCTTACATAGGGACTGCTCTCTCCACAACTCCCTTGTCCGCTCCACACTCTCCATTAACCCCACCACACCTGGCACCTTTCCCTGCAACTGCAGGAAGTGCTACACCTGCCCCGACACCTCCCCCCTCACTTCCATTCACGGCCCAAAACAAACCTTTCATATCAGACAGGAATTCACCTGCACATCTGTCAACTTGGTCTACTGTATCCGCTGCTCCCGATGTGGCCTCCTCTACATCGGTGAGACCAAACATAGACTCAGAGACCATTTCGTACAGCATCTGCACTCAGCATGCGACAAGCAACAACACCTTCTGGTCTCCAACCATTTTAACTCCCCCTCCCACTCCCTGGGTGACATGCCCATCCTGGGCCTCCTCCAGTGTCACAATGAAACCATCCACGAAGTGGAGGAGCAGCATCTCATATTCTGCCTCAGGAGCCTGGAGCCTGATGGCCTAAAGATGGAATTCACCAGTTTTAAAATCTCCCCACCCCCCGGCCTCATCCCATGTCCAACCCTCCCTCTCATCCCCCCCTCCTTGACCTGACACAATCTGTCCAACTTCTCTCCCACCTATCCGCCCACCCATCCCACTGACCAATGCTCACCACTCCCTACCTGCACTCACCTATCACCATCCCACCTACCTTCCCCAGTGCCACCCCTCCTCTCTCTATTTATTTCTGAGCTCCTTTCCCCCTCCCCATTTTTGAAGAAGGGTCCCGACCCAAAACGTTTACTTTCCTGCTCCTCTGATGCTGCCTGGCCTGCTGTGTTCCTCCAACTCCACACTGTGTTGTGTCTGACTCCATCATTGGCAGTTCTTGCTATCTCCTATGAAATAATATATTTCCTTACATAAGGAAATAAACTCTGATTGAGTTCCGAGCATTGCCATAGGGAATGCAGCAAGGATGGGCAGTCTCCACAAACTTTTCTCAATCAGAAATATGGAACATGCACACAAACTACTTTTGCCCGCTCAGAACAGGGCACTGTGCATGCATATGTAAATAACCTCCACCACATGCAAATGAAATAGTCTGTGAGCTCAACTGATAAATTTAAATTGGTTTCTGGCATAATTGTTAGTGCAGTCTGAATTGTTTAGTAATTGTTGGTCAATAGCAGGATCACATCTGGCGATAAACATTAAGTTCAAACTTGTACAGTTATGAACTGGTTGTGCTCGCAGCTTGTTGTGGATACTTAAAGGGATGTGTTGTTTGATACGGTCCATCAGTTGCTGAGGCTAACAGCCAGCATATAGCCAACATGCAGCCAGCATCACACCAATATTGTTTACCACATTATTCACTTGTGTGGTGAGCAAAATCTCTTTTTAGTCTGGCCTGAATAATTTGAGTTAGCCTTGGCACCTTTTGGGGCCAAAATGGCAGCCATTGACCCTGTCATGAATTTGCCTGATATATAATAAGTGATGCTTTTGATCATGGTAGTCATTATTGTGCAAGACAGTCTTGGTACCAAGCTTACATGGTAAGATAATAGCTAAGGCTCTATTTTTATGACAGTCTTACATGGACACCATTAAGCTTTTTATTTCAGATTTTTATTGAATTTGAATTTCACTATCTACTGTGGTGGGATTCGAACCCACATCCCCAGTACATTAACAGTACATTGGGTTCTAGAATGCTTGTTCAGTGACATTACTGTTATTGTCACCAATTTCCCTTAAAGGATCCTTATTGAAAATCGAATTTAGTTCAATTACTGCACAAATTTTATCAGCCTACTTCAGAGAATTAGGTAAAGTCCGTCATGCATAGTTTTCTTTTTTGAAAACATGTGCTAACTATTCTGTGATGCATTTTTTGGTTTTGAGAAGATTTTCTTGGACATCTTTAGGTCAGAATTTGTTATCTTTCTTCCCAGCAGCTGCGTATCAGACATGGGAGCTGGGGCACCTTCTATCGCCCTCGCTTTATCTTCCGATTACTATAGAGACCAGTCACTGATCATATTCATAACAGGCTGCCAATGTACTTTTAAGAAAAGAACAGAAACGTTTATCATACAAAAGAAAACTAAACATGAACTAACTTACACTTATTGAAGAACCATTGGAGTGAACTCATCGCAAGTAATAGAAAGAAACATTTACCCCAGCAACAGCCTCACAGGCACTTAAATGACAGGGAAGAATTACCCATCTCTCCATGCTAAAGCTTCTTGTTCAGCCAGCACTGCTGTGATTGGTTTCTTGTTGACAAATTTCTGCGTTCAGTCAATACTGTTGTCTTTGGTTAATGTCTGCTATTGAGGGCTTTAAACAAGCTGCTAACTCAGCTTACTGATTATATAACATTAATTATTTAACCCAAAGTTTTCAACAAGCTTACAGAATGTGTTCCTTACTGACGCTTCCATGAGGAGCTATAGAGCTTTCTTCTTACAAACCTCTTTGCACCTTCAGAGCAGACAGATGGCTTTTCCATACATTCAGCTTCCAGCATTTTTAAGGCCAGCCTTCATACTATTGTAGCACTTCAACCTCACTCACTAATACCCACAGACACAAACTAACTCACTGACTTTCTGGATGTTTCTGTCTTTGTCTCCTTGTGTCATTAGACACCTTGTTGTTAGACAACTGCCCAATTTTCTCTATCTCCTGGTCCTATTCCAAGGCTGTAATTTCTCATCAAAACGCATATACAATGAACCCTGAGATTACTAGCATCAAAGCTCATGAACTCAAAAATGAAATTACAACTATTTTGTCCCTATTCTTAACACATAAAATGTAGAAATACAAATCAATATAAAGCTATATATCACTCCTCCAGGTTAGAATCCAAGTTCCTAAAATAGCAATAATATGTCATGAACTGGCACAGTGGTTAACTCTGCTGCCTCACAGCGCCAGGGACCTGGGTTCAACTCCAGCCTTCAGTGACTCTGTGTGGAGTTTGCACATTCTCCCTGTGTCTGTGCAGGTTTCCTCCGGGTGCTCCGGTTTTCTCCCACAGTCCAAAGATGTGCAGGCTAGCTGCATTAGCCACGGTAAATGCAGGGTTACAGGGATATGGTAGGGGGTTGGGTCTGGTGGGTTGCTCTTCAGAGTTATGATATGCACTCTCTAGGCTGAATAGCACATTCCCCAGTGTATGGATATTATGATTCTATGAACCTTCATCACAAATATCAGACTACAAACCAATCCTATTTTGCCCACTTACGTATCTCCAATGATCCAATGATGTTGTCTGTTGAAGACTCCAGTGCATTACCAGCAGCAGCCACCTCTCCTAGTGGTGCTGCTAGTCATGGAGAGCAGGATGCTTCTTTTTAGTCTGCAGCTCTCAGAGTGGAATTTCTTTCTGACTGGGGACTTGATCACATGGGAGACCTGACACAGAGCCCAGGTTAGTGCCTGATTGTACTTAAACAGCATCAAGTCTCCTGAAGAGAAGCAACATGGGCCTTCAAATGGTTGGAGCCCTGTCACACAGACTAAATGCTACCCAATCTTTGTTCAAATTATAGGCTGTTTATCCAGGATAGGTAAAGTGTAAGTGTCTCTGATATGTTTCTCCTCAAGATGGATTTGAATTTTGACTAATTTGGACAATGCCAGTGACATAATTAAAACCAGTCAAAACTCATTTCCTTCGATATATTCCTTGTGGGACAATAATGCATGCTAAATTTTTGAAGCATCTGAACTGTAGCCTCCACATTGCCTATTACTCAGTCTCTTGGATGGCTGAGGTTCCAGTTGTCAGTTAAGCTACAAACTGAATGTAGTTCTGAAGTAAGGCAGCCATTTTCAGAGAAGGGAAGGGTTAAGAAAGAGTGAGAAAAGGAAGGCAAAGTTAACCAAACCATATTCTCCATTTTGAATAATACCCTCCATTAACACATGACTGAATATTACAGTGTATAAATGCAGGGGAGGCATGTTGCATGTAAAACGTTAGGGAGAAAACATTCTTTGTGCATGATTGAGTTGGTTGAAGGATAAGTTTGGACTGCTGAATAAATGAAAGACATTTGGTATAGCCTTTGTTATCCTAAAGGAATAAGTAATAAAATAATACTTTTGCAGGAATGCCTTATAAACTGAGTTTAGTGGTTAGGTGACTGAAGGCACTGACTGAGTTAAGTTAATTAATGTTGCAATTTATAAGTAGTTTAGGGATAAACGCAATTCTAGTAATACTCAGCCATAGACATTGCACACATTGCACAGTTCTTCTCGCTAACATCTGGGATTTGCACAAAAATTTGTGCATCCTGACAAACAAGAAATGGCCTCGCATAGAAATACACAGAGAATCATATCTATGTGCCACCATTCTGGAATCTTCCATCACTATCCGTTAGAACTGCCTGCCCCATCAGCAGGGCAAGACTCACAAGAGCTGGTGGCACGATCGATAACAGTTGGGAAAAAGTGACCCTGAGAGATCTCACCATTAACTCTGGATGCCATGTGGCATAAGGTCAAATATGGGTAAAGGAAATCTATCAATTAGCACCAAATACCCTCCCTCAATGATTAAATCCATAGAATCCCTGCAGTGTGGAGACAGGCCATTTGCCCCAACAAGTCCACGCAAATTCACCCCCCTACCCTATCCCTGTAACCCTGCTTTTCCCATGGATAATCCACCTAACCTAGGCATCCCTGGACACTATAGCATGGCCAATTCACCTAAGCTGCTCATCTTTAGACTGTGGTAGGAAACCAGAACACCTGGAGGAAACCCACGCAGACACAGGGAGAATGTGCAAACTCCACACGGACAGTCACCCAAAGCAGGAATTGAACCTCATAAGGACCACAAATACGTCAAACTGGAAGGAGAACCCCAAAAGTTTGCACTTAAGAAAATGAAAGATCAAAAGCAACAGCAGCAGCAAGTATTTTAAAATGATGTCAAGACAAGGGACTGACATCACTGAAGCAACTTATAAAGTAGCATATATACTCTTGAAGAAGAAGTAAACCATTTAGCGATGTGGAAATCATAAAAGAAAGCATTGTTGAAGTTGTAAGATGTTTAGATTCAGATAATGCTAATAAGTACAAACAACTACCTCTTTCAAGAAGGACCATAACGTATCGGTAACATGAATTAGCACTCAATGTAACAGAACCACTTCATACAATATGCCAAAGTAAAGACATGTATCATTTGATTGCCTTGGATGAATCCACTGACATTATTGACTCAGTGCAGGTGTTATGTTTTATTCATGTTATAACTGTGGATTTTCATTGCCACAAGAAGTTACTGGCTTTGGGTACCCTTACGGTGAGGACACTTGGAATTGACATCTTCACAGTCTTTCAAAGAAAAGTGCTGTGAAGCAAAACTGAATTTATGTAATTTAGTAAATGCATGCACAGATGGTGCACCTGCCATGAGAGGAAAACAGGATGGTTTTGTTGCGTTAATACAGAAAGAATTGCCAGATCCAGATACTTTGATTTCCTTTCATTGTCTTTTGCATTGAATGAATATCTGTGCCAAAGCTGTTGTTTTAAGTGACTCATTAACTAAAGTTATAGGTATTGTAAACTACACTCGAGCAAATGCATCACGGCGTTGCCAATTTCACAACATGCTTCGGCTTGATGATGAAACATTCACTGTGGATCTGCCATATTATTCTAAAGTGTGCTGGTTGTCACAAAGACAAATACTTGGAAAACTTTTATCTTTGCGAAAACCAATCACAAGATTTTTTGAGGAACTGAATGAACCATGTAAGTTGTCAGAAGAGGATTTCTGCAGAAATGCTGCATTTTTGCGTGATATAATGTCAAAGCAAAATAATCTGAATTTTCTTTGCAAGGTAAGACTAAATCAATATATGATATGTAAGTAAAAATCCAGTTATTTCGGAAAAGGCTGACCTTTTTCAAAACTCTCCTTACCCGATTGGAACTTTCAGCTGAACACTTTCCTGAACTGGCAAAGGAAATCAATGAACAGGATACAAGCAAATCATTCAGGAAATGTGACGTGAAAGAATACACAGCTGTTTCAGAATCCCTGATTGAAGAATACAATGAAAGGTTTGCAGATTTTGAGAAACAAGATCTCACACTGAAACTAGCTTTTCAACCACACGTGGTTGATGTCTCCGAAGCACCTGATGACTTACAGATGGAATTGATTGAGCTCTCAGATGCTAAGAAGGATCCTATAGAAATATGGAAAAATGCCATTGAATACCCATGTCTATGTCAACATACTTGTCGAGTACTGTGTTGTCTTGGCACAACTTACTGTTGTGAATCAACATTTTCAAATGTGACACAAATTAAAACGCGCTTGAGATCTTAGATGACGGATATTCACCTGGAGAACCAAATAAAGCTACAGACAACGATGTTGGAACCAAATATCCAATTCCTATCTCGCAATAAGCAATCACAAAATAGTCATTAAATGGTTTGTTGTCTAAGTTTTTCACTTATTGATAGTTCTATTGTCAACTTTGTCAAACAAATAAATGTATCTTGTGCTGAATTTTGATTTTGTTTAATGTCCTCATATAATAGCAGGCTTTAACTAAAATTAGTAAATATGTTGACAAAAATATGACATTTTGTTGTATATGTTAAATTCTCAGCACACGTCCTAATAGGATCTTGGTTAAATAAAATGTGGCCTTCCAATGTAAAAACGTTCCCTACCCCTGGACTAGAATCTTAACTGGACCAACCATATGAGCTGGCCAAAGCTTGAAATTCTGTTATAATTCACTCACCTCCTGACTCCCAAAGCCTTTCCACCACCGTAAAGACATGTCAGAATTTTGATGCAACACTCACCACTCAACCTGTGTAAGGGCAGCTCCGACAACACTCAAGGAACTCAACAGCAACACCATAAAACAGCCCACTTGATTGCTATTCCATCCATTACCTTAAATATTTACTCCATTCACTACCAAATGCTGCAGGGAGTACTTAAAGGAACTTTCTCCACAGCCCCTCATGCTTATAAATTTGAAATCATATCAGATTACCACTTGGTCTTTTATCGTCAATCCTGTAATTTACAGAATATTTTTGTCACTCAGCACAGTCTTGGTGGCTACTGCTGACAATGTTCCCTAATGAGACTAGTCTTCAACTTCAAC
>NW_025966828.1:0-4793 GCF_021869965.1 Rhincodon typus | reverse complement strand
TGACAATGTTCCCTAATGAGACTAGTCTTCAACTTCAACAGTGTGGAGCTGGAGGAACACAGCAGGCCAGGCAGCATCAGAGGAGCAGGAAAGCTGACGTTTCGGGTCGGGACCTTTCTTTCTGAAGAAGGGTCCAGAACGGAATCATCAGCTTTTCTGCTTCTCTGATGCTGCCTGGCCTGCTGTGTTCATCCAGCTCCACACTGTGTTTGTTCTGACTCCAGCATCGGCAATATTATCAGCAGACACTGACTGGTATTGCTGGTTAATTAAATAACTACTGTGGACCTTATCCTATTGAGAAGGATATTTTGAACTTTTAAGATAGCTTTTACTCCGCTTCCAAATGGCTTAAGATTGTGCAGTGAATATCCACATCATACAGACTGGGAAAACGTCATGTCCAATCCCTGGTCAGTGTTAAGCAAGCTGATGACAGCCAAATGGCCTGAATGATATTACCGTAGACCTGTCTAACTATGCTGTACAAGAAAAAAAATTTGGAATTGAAGAGTCAGAAAGAAGTGCCAAGATACATTAGCATGAAGAAGACCATAAGATATTGGAACAGAACTAAGCCATTCAGCTGATCGAGTCTGCTACTCCATTTCTTGAGATCAAGGCTGATCTGATCATTCTCCATTCTGCTTTCCTGCCTTATCCCCTTAACACTTGATTCCCTTCCTGATTAAAAATCTGTCTCTCTTAGCCTTGAATATACTTAATGACCCAGCCTGATAGCCTTTTGTAGTAAAAAAGTCCCAAAGATTCACTACCCTCTGAGAGTAGAAATTCCAACTCATCTCTGACTTAAATGTGCGACCCTTTACTCTGAGATGATGCCCTTTTGTCCCAGCCTTTCCCACAAGGGGAAACAACCTCTCCGCATCTACCTTCCACATCAAGTTCTCTATGAATCTTGTATGTTTCAAGCAAGGGATGGAATGTTTCTGTTGTCAATTATAAAGTGTTTGTTGAGCAAGATTCATAGCACCTTGTTGCCAATGTTAGAAGCAACGTCTCTCCTGCAAATCTCAGTCTCTACCTCATTAATAACGTAATCAAGTCCTTAGGCATCACGTCCAATCAAAAACTCTCACCTACCTCATCCTCACAAACTATGAATCTTTCCTGTTGTCTGTGCTTCCTGCTCACTTACTGGATACACTTTATCACCCCTCCTGCCCCTGCACCACCACTTACAGCTTTCCTATCCTCTCCCTTCATACTCAATCCTTCCTTTTCTCTCACTGCAGGAAAGATTGGCTCACCTCAGTGCTTAGGGATCCAAAACAGGCTGAGGTTATTCACATACTACAACAGCAAAGAAACTCTTCGGCGCATCTTGTTATGCCGGTCGTTGAGCACCTATCTATTTTAACCCTGTTTCCCAGCACTTGGCCCATGGTCTTGCTATGGCATTTAAAGTGGTAATCTAAATAGTTCTTAAATAGTGTGATAGCTCCCACCTTTACCACCCCTTAGACAATGAGTTCCAGATACCCATCACTCTCTGGATAAAAAAAGTCTTAAATGATCTGTAAACCTACTGCCTCTTATTTTGAATCTATGCGCCCTGGCCTTTGAACCATCTGCTAACAAGAAATGTTTATTCCCATCTCATATTCTTACCGACTTCAATCCACCCATCAGCCTTCTCTGCTCGAAGGAAATCAACCCCAGCCTATCTAGTCTCTGTTCATGACTGAATTGCTCCATACCAGACAACATCCTGTTGGATCTCCTTTGCACTGTTTCCAGTGTAATCACATCCTTCCTATGGTGCAGTGACCAGAATTGCACACAGTAAGCTGAGTTACCTTCTTTAGGCTGTGCTGCACTGCTCACCCATTACTACCAGTGCAAACTCATTCTTAATTCACACAAGCTAATCCCACTAAGACAACAAATACCCTCTCTTCTTCTTTACAAACTGAAGCTGCACCCATCAATCCTCCACAAAGAAGCCAACACCAGAGGGCCTCAGCTCCATCTCCACCTCTGATGAGGAAGTTACTGAACCCACAGAGGATGACCTGGAAAGGCTTTAACTTCTTCTCCCCACCATCTCAGAGACTTTCACCTCACTGGATTCTGCATCTCGATTACAGTGAGTAGCACAGTCTGGTGAACACATCATTGACAAGCCTCCTCAGCTGATCAAAGGAGAAATGCCAGGTCTCTGTCTCTCTGTGGTCCTGGTGGAAGCGTGAACAGTGTTTTATACACACTGCATACTACTGTGCCATCAAATCTGCTGGATCTGGCTTGCGAATGGGATGGGATATATCCAGTGATGGTGATGGTGGTGTCTCGGACATTGTCTTGGAAGATATGATTTTATGAGTATGACTATGTCAGGCTGTTGCTTGACTAGTCTGTGAGACAGCTGTCCCAGTTTTGGCACCAGCCCCCATTGTTAGTGAGGAGGACTTTGCAGAGTTGCCATGGCTGAGTTTCCCATTGTTGTTTATTGTGCCTTGGTCGATGCCAGGTGATCTGTCCAGTTTCATTCCTCTTTAGAGATTTTTTAAGTGGTTCAATACAACTGAGTAACTTACTGGGTTATTTCAGAGGGCAGTTACGAGCCAATTATATTGCTGTATGTCAGGAGTCACAGTCGGAATCTGGACATCAAGTTTTCCTTCCCAGAATGACATTAGTGAACAAGATGGGGCAATCAACAATGATTTCATTATCATCATTAGGTAGTTAATTCCAAACATTTATTGAATTCAACTTGCACCATCTGCCGTGGTGGGATTGGAACCCCAGTCCTCAGAAGACTACCTGGGTCTTTGGATTACTAGTCCAGCAACAATACTTATCTGCCTAACTGAGCACTGAAGACTTTGTATGCTAAGAAAACAATGGAAGCCACACTAAGGCTGGCAATCAAGAAGTTAGTGCTGAAATCAGTGAGTGTCACTACTCAGAAAACAGTGTGAATTAGACAGAGTGACAGCCTACAGGTAAATGCAAAGTGAGTGAGCACTAAGAAAGCAAGCTAAGAAAACTATAAGGTGCATCCTCTGTTGATCATGCATATCCCTGCACACAAAGTGACCTGACAGAAGCATACAAGTGATAGGTGTCTCTGAACTTCAAAGCAACACATTGGAGGGTTCAGGTTGAGTGTGAGTTGGGACAGAGTGGTGGTGTGGTGACACTGGTGGAAGCCAACTTCCTTGGTCGAAGAGTTGAAGAGGACGGTGGCCATGGAGCATGCAGAAACACTGCTGTGTAGAAGCAACTGCATGATGGTCAAGACAAGCATTCACTAAATGCAACCACCAGGTTCTTGATCTGTTTTACATGTCATGAATTTGGAAAGAGAGCAGAATTGGAAGGAAAGCAAAAATGTGGCAAGTTGGCACTTCAATAAAATCCATATGGAACAAAATAAGATAGTCGCTGCTCAATGGTGAGATTTGAAGTGGCCACTTCAGACTTGAGGGGAAAGTTACAGCAATTTTTCTTCTCAACATCAAAATTCTAATTTTCTCCATCTCACTTTATTTTCCCACCTTTCTGACATTTCTCATGGCACAAGAGACAGGGGAAAATTTCATGCTTGGTTTCAAGGAGGATTGGGAAACAAACGGCTTTACCATGAAGTTCAAAATCAGAGAGATCAGATGGAGGAAACACAAGGTAGCTTAAGATGGGTATAGAATGCATGCATGCAGGTGCCAGGAGTTTGGTGAGTTGAATACATTAGTTTAATTATGAAATTATGACAAAAATGAAGACTCAGCTCATACAAGGGCTGGAATAGGTATACGATATTGCTAACAGACATGTATTCAAGAATTCCAGGGAAGGAAAGGAAAAATGGGACAGTATGAATTAAGTCAGTGTGGATACGTTTTGTCCAAAGATGCTGGGGTATATTTTAATATTTGGGTGCTGTGAGTAGGGGGTACCTAACAGAACCTGGGTCCCTAAATCTAACTGCAATGCGTCAGTCCATTTGACCAAACATGTAGGAGCAGAAATAGGCCATTTGGCCCATCATGGCTGATCTGATTATCCTCAACTCCACCTTTCTGCCTTTTCCCAAAAGCCCTCGATTCCCTCATTGATTAAAGAGTCAGTGATTATTAAACTCTTCTACATCCATCATTTTACTTCTGGGCTTTCCTGTTTTCAATCAGTGGACATGATGACAACCCATATACCACAATTTCAACACTTACTTATAGGGACACTTTAAAAGTACAAGTTGAAGAAGTTTGTAGTTGTCACAGAGAGGCACTGCGATTATGCTGTGGAGTCAATAATTAGTACACTTTGAATTCTATCTTAAATAGAATGAATGATGCCTTAACCTTGACCTTTCATTGCCCCACTGAGCTGCAGCAAAGTAATGTCCAGCATACTGTTAGCAGACATATGTGTCAGGGCCATGAGCAGGATGATGGGAGTGGTAAACATCTAAGTGGAGATTCCACTCAAAGTACTTTCACTACACAACCCACTGCCTCCAAATCAATGCCCCATATAACTGCCTCTGAACCACAAGTACAGGTGACCCTCTTTGGTAGAGTCTTTGCAGGGTCCAAAACCACAATGCCAAGAGTAGGAGCAACTCACCAACCGAAGCAGACATATGATCAGCCTGACAGCATGTGACGAATTCCCAGGAATTCACCAGGTAAGTATGATGGGAAAAAGAGAAATAACAATTTGGAGTGCACATGGAAACCAAGCGGAGACTCGGGGACCGCTTTGCAGAACACCTATGCTCGGTTCGCAATAAACAACTGCACCTCCCAGTCGCGAACCATTTC
>NW_025966827.1:30180-30312 GCF_021869965.1 Rhincodon typus | reverse complement strand
AATGGTATCAATGTGGATTTCACAAGTTTCAAAATCTCCCCTCCCCCCACCGCATCCCAAAACCAGTCCAACTCGTCCCTGCCTCCCTAACCTGTTCTTCCTCCCACCTATCCCCTCCTCCCACCTCAAGCC
>NW_025966827.1:4893-30080 GCF_021869965.1 Rhincodon typus | reverse complement strand
CCCCCTTGACCTGTCCGTCCTCCCTGGACTGACCTATCCCCTTCCTAACTCCCTACCTACACTCACCTTTCCTGGCTCCATCCCCGCCTCTTCGACCTGTTTGTTTCCTCTCCACCTATCCTCTCCTCTATCCCTCTTCTATCCGCCTCCCACTCTCTCCCTATTTATTTCAAAACCCCCTTCCCCTCCCCCTTTTCTGATGAAGGGTCTAGGCCCGAAACGTCAGCCTCTCTGCTCCTATGATGCTGCTTGGCCTGCTGTGTTCATCCAGCCCTGCACCTTGTTGTCTCCCATTTATTTGTGCCTGTTTTCGTGGCAAGGTGAACTATGTTGTACGCTCTGATAGATATCCTGTGACATTTTTACGTCCAGCCCAGGTTGCTTAAAAGATGGTAACCTGTTTAGGTAGGTGGTGGGGAAGGCTCCAGATAGATCTACTTATGATGTTACTTCACAATCAAAGAATTAACACTCAAATGATTTTTTTATGAATGCTGTTCAATACATCAGTGCTCCCTTAACTTAGCTTCATGAAAATTGATCAATGAAATGGCTTTGTGGGTCAGACAACCACACAGTGGAATCAGAGGGAATATAATAGCAAATTTTAAGGAAAGCCTGCATAGTGAAGGATTGGGATGTTTCTCCTATTGTATAATGTAAGATAATATTCTGTTCTTTTTGAAATGATTTTATTTTCTGTCTTTGACTCTAGTTGAAGTCAGCCACTTATACAATTCAAAGCCTTCCTCCGATAGTTTCTCCTGAAGAACTGGAGGAAGTACAATTGGAGAAGGATGAAATCAAATATAGGATGAACACTGTGGTAAGGACTCATCAACCTGCAAACTATAAAGCAAATTTTCCTACTCCATTTTGCCTGATTCTTGGTGAGTGGAGGGAAGGTCAGGGGAAAGCTATCCTGTCCCATCACTGAATCAGTTTCATTATTTCCTTTCAGAAATATAATCAGGTATACACAGGAAGTGGTAGATGCAGATACAATTACAACAATTAAAAGGATACGAAAGGTTTAAAAGGGTATGGGCAAAACGCAGACAAATGAGCCTAGTTTTGATTAGGAAACCTGGTCGGCATAGACAAATTGAGCTGAAGGGCCTTCTTCCATGCTAACCCTGCATTTGCTCATTTCCCAATAAAATACAAATAACAAGAATACAGCAATGCTACACAGTTTAAAAGATGGGCCTTTACTAATGCAATTTAAAGAGCAATGGAAACCTGGAACTCAGTTCTGTCAACATGTTATTGAGACTGGGAGTCGGTTGAACTTTTCAAGATTGTTCGGCAAGGGATATTAAAGGATATCAACCAAAGACTGCAACATGAAGTTAAGGTGCAGATCAGTCATGATATAAATGAATGGAGGGAACAGGCTAAAGGGACAGAATGCCCTCCTCCTGTCTCTATGTTTGATTATGAGAGACATTGCATGAGAGTAAAAAATAAAACTTTACATGCAAGAAATAAGAGAGTGCAAGAGAGTGATGAAAGCAGATTCCATATCTTCCTTAGGCAATTTTAAAACATGTACTTAAAGAATTCATTTAGAGGGTTCTGGGAAGAAAGCTGGGGGTGGGACGAAACTGAACAGTGTTTTCAAAGAACTGGCACAGGCCAAGTAATGACCTTCTGTGCTGTGAAATTCTGTGATCCCATGGATTATACTATTTTTCTTGTTTTCCATTTAGAAAGCTAATTAGATATCTATTATATATTACATATCAGATTTAGGCCCTGGTTCAGAGGGCCACAATTTCAAAGATAGCAAAGCATGAACATTTAACTTGCAATGAGATTTCAGTGCAATACTCAGAGACTGCTGCATTATTGGAGATGTTGTCTTTCAGCTGATAGGTTAAACTAAAATCCCATCCTGAGATCCTACAACTCTATTTAATGGAGACCAGAAAGTTCTCTTGTGCCCTAGCCAACATTTAACCCTCAACCAAAGCCATACAGATTAACTACTCATTTATCCTACTTGTGAGATCTTCTTGAGCATAATATTAGGTGCTCGTTTTGCTGCTTAAAAACTTCGCAAACTTACTCACCATCTATAAAATACATTGATAAACTGATATATTTATATAAGTTTTATATTCTTACTTTGCTGCTTTTGCTTGATAAATTCAATTCACATTTAAATCTAAAAGATGAGATTTACTTTGGGATGTTTGACCTGTTTTGAAGATGGAGGAAGGTACAGAAAAATCTTAACAACTGAAATAATTAACAGAAAAGCAAGATATCCTCAAGAATTTAGAAAGCGAGTATTCAACCTTTTGAACTGACAATACAGAAACAGTGGTAGCTAGAATAGGAGAGGCACAAAAGACCCATAAGCACAATGACCATTTTAAACATCTTTTAGATTTATTTCTGTTCTTTGTATATTAAAAAATTGTTTTAAAAAGTCTCTGAAATTAATTAGCATATAAATGCATTGCCTTAATTTGTCTACCTTTTGCTGGGCAGAATTCGGTAATCAGTATACAATAGACAGATGGTTAAGCTTGCAAAGTGGACCCATTTTCTCCTTTTCACATCTAACATTCGCACCTATATAACATCTTTATCCCTCCTTTATCACCATATCACTGACATTGTCTTATGCTCTGGGCATGCTCACCACCTGTTCCATTTGCTCCTCTTCAGCTCTGTCACCAGCATATAAATCATAATTTTTCAGCTCTTTTCAGTTCTGAAGAAGTCATACTGGACTCGAAATGTTAACTCTATTTCTCTCTCTCCACAGATGCTGCCAGACCTGCTGAATTTCTTCAGCATTTTCTGTTCTTTACTTCAAACTTCCAAGTAGTATTTTGCTTTTGGTTGAGTTTGCTTTATTTCCAAAGGAAAGTGTTGACTCTTCCTGTCTGCCCTCTCAGACACTATATGCACAGACAAATATATAAAATAGGAGTAGAAGCCCCTCAAGCTTGTTCTGCCATTCGATAAGAGCATGACTAATCTATTTGTGTTTCAAATTCCACGTACCCATCTACCCCTGATAATCCTTGATTTCCCTGGCTAATAAGAATCTATCCACCACTGTCTTAAACATAATTAAGGACCCTACCTCTACCACCTTCTAAGGCAGAGAGTTCCAAAGTCACAAAATCCTCTGAGAGAAAAGAAATCTCTTCAACTGTGTCCTGAAAGAGAGACTCCCTAGTTTTAAAACAGCGTTCTAAAATTCTGGACTCACTCACAAGAAGAAAGTCAGGGAGTGGCCAGGCTAATATTCCTCTATCAGCACCTAAAGCAGGTGATTTGGTCATTCTCGCGGTACTATTGTGGAGCTTGCTATGGGCAAATTTCCAATGTTACAGTGAAAAGTCTTCATCAGCTGTAAGGTGTTCTGATGTATCTAGGGTCGTGAAAGGTGCTATATAAATTCAAATCTTCCTTTCTTGCTGGAAGGATGTAAAGCTATCATAGTCCCAACGTCTCATTAGACAGAAATGACTGGTGACGGTTTAACCTGAGGGTCACCACACTTCAGGCGAGGGGCAAAGTACAAAGACTGGACCTTCATGCTGACCTCGGCCAGTGCAGGAATTGAACCCATATCATGGGTATTACTCTGCATCACAAACCAGCCGTCCACCCAACTCAGTTAACCGATCCCTATCTTGCCAGTGTATTGTTCTATGGGTATCTGCAGACTTTCAACTAAATGGCTATTCTTCCTAGGTGAACCCACAAAACCATGGGCTAGTAAACTATTTACTTGAGAACAGCATAAGAGCTGCTGCTAGAAAGGCCCGAGAAGTTGAGCAGGGGTGGCAGAAAAATCACTGAAGACCACAGAACAAATCAAAAGGGATCCATGAAGGGTGAGGGTTCAAGGGAAAGGTGAGAATATTAGGAGGGAGGAGAAGTACAATTCAATTGCTAGGGAGTTTAACATGGTAACATGTTGGGAGTGATGTATTTGTATCCTTCCAGGATGGGTGCATTCATCCAGCAGTCTTCACCTCCCTTCAACGGTTGGGTTCTCCAGGTTTCACACACGCTAGAGTTATAACTGAATCAAAGAACCACACATCAGGTATGCAGACTCACTAAAGCAATTAACTGAGAGCCCTGTCGTTTGGGAGTGGGTGAGTCACCCCAACCTCCTTCATTCCATTCCTTTTAAAATAGTAAGTAAGCAGTCTGCAGTTCTAATTTTAACTTGAATCCCCTTTCAAACCCACTCGTTAAAACTAACTCCAAAAAAATTACATTTCTATTGTACCTTTCACAAGCTAAGGACCTCCCAAAGTGCTTCACAGCCAATTTTGAAGTGCAGGTACCAGATTTGTGAACACAGAGACGTTACACAAGCCCACAAACAGTTAATTTGATAAATGACCTGGTCATTCATGTCAGAGATGACAGGGGAAGAGTAAGTGTTGGTCAGGGATACAAGAACGTCTCACTTTCGCGATATTTCAATATTACCACAGAATATTTTACAAGCACCTGTAAGGGCACACAGACTTATTATCCAACATTTCCTGACAGTGCAGTTTCCTCTTAGGACAATATTGTCATCTCAGCTCAGATTACATGCTCAAGTGTCTGGAATACAGCTAAAAACACCAATCTCTGACTTAAACGCAACAAAGGTACCACTGAAATAAGGATAATACCTGCTCCCAGCTACATTCCTCTTTATGCAGTGATTGCTAGAGAGAAACCGTTAGTTCATCTGAAAACAGCTCACATCATTGATCTGTGATTGAACCAGGTAGTCTTCGGACTGGCTGGTTTAGTACCTTTACTTGTGAAGAAATTCACTGTTGAATTTGCGTCAGAATCTCAGAACACTTCCCTGCTAGCCTGTTAAAGATTAACTGTATTTGGAAGATGAACATATTTGCATTGCCGATATATTACCATGCTAAATATTTAACTCATAACTCAGGGTTGTATGCAAATACAGCCAGGGTCCCTAAAACTGTATAAATTATGCAAATTTAAAACAATAAATGAAAGTGTAATGTAATATCCTTGCATTTAGATTCCCTCTATAAAATATACTGTACAAAACCTATCAACTTTCTAAACCTGTGCTTGCAGTTCCAAACTCACCGCATACATTATCCAAAATCTGTTAGCTGAAACCATGGGATTTTCATGTGGTTTCTGATTTCACACTTAGAATAAGATTTGGAATTTATGAGGGAAGATTCTGTATGATCATTTTTCAAGACTCTTTTGCAACAAATCCCGATGAAATTGGATAGTCCCTGGCAGCGGGATTCAGATTGTGTAATTAGTTTGTGCCCGTTCCAAGTAATGTGGGCAGTATGCAAACTTCATTCTGCCTGCTAATTAAAATGATTATGGTGTGCGGCAATGTGCTATTGTATGGTGCAACAGCAGTGGCAGGTTTTGTGGGAGGTTAGCACCACTTGAAGATAACCTGCGCAACTTAAACCAGATTGCACCTTTTAAAGGTAGGCTGCATTCTGGCTGCAGCAAGGACTTAAAGTGGTGAAATAAATGTTTATGTGCAAGACTCAACTTTAACAAAAAAGGTGCAACAGGACAGAGTGTAGCCCAAAATTCCCTATACAACACTGGAGTTCTTGATGCAGAAGGTGCGCAGGAGCACAGAAGCCCTCTTCCCTTAGAGAGGGACCAGGTGCCTTCTAGGCAGAACACCTGAAGCTCAAAAATCCATATTACAACTACAAGTTATCTTTCACTGTTCTTTTGATTTAGCAATGATGACAAGCTGTTATCTTTAGGACTCTGGTCTTTCGTTGATTCAATAGCGATCAGGTGGACTTAAAATCTTTTCTTGTATTGGAATTCAGGATGGTTCTGACTGCACTGTAGATCTCACAGTAGCAAACTACAGCTCATTCATTTTGAAGGTGTGTCAGGCCATTTATCTCTCAATTGAAAATTTCTTGGTGGCACTCTGACTCAATAATGTAACAATATAACTGCTCCAAAAGCAACATTGGCTCGCAAAACATTAAAATCTGAAGCACTTGATTTTTCCAAGTTGTAAAATTCTCCTGGTACCTCAGCTATAAGGCACTGACTGACAATGACTGCAGTTTATACTCCAAATTTGAAAAATATGTGGTCCCTTACACTTGTATGAGAAGGTGCAGATTTGGACGTAGAAAGGACTGCCTGCAACTATCTCGTTTGGAAAGACAATGGAGCCAACTGATAAATATACAAATGAACAATATTTTAGTAGCTGCTTGGCAGAGCTGCAAAGAGAGAGAGAAATAAAGAAAATGGTACCAGCAAGGAATGGAACTGTATCTCTCTCTCTCTCCCCAGGTCCTCCTCCTCCTCATCGCAAAAGCCAGCACCAGTCATAATGATCCTTTTAGAATTATATCCTTTATCTTATTTTGCCTCTTCTCATTTTTGCTGCCCTTCCAGTCCTTGCCAATAAATTTCATGATTCTTTGTATTGAATGTCATTTGTCATGCATCCACCCATTTCCCCATCTACTTGGTCCTTGAAGTCTATCATTCTCCTCTTTACAGATTGTAAACCTTCCAAGTATTGTGTCTTGATGATTTTTCTTTCATAACTGTGGGAAAAATAATGGCCAGGACACTGGACAGAACTTCCTTGTTATTTCCACAGGACCTTTTCTATCCACTTGAAAGGGCAGATGGGTCAGAGCTTCAACAGCTCACCCGAAAGATGGTGCAGCCCTCCTTTCGTATTGCATTGACATGTTTGACTTGAATTTGCATTCAATTCTTCAGTGTAGAACTTCGAACCACAAACTTCTTACTTAAAAATGTGAATGCGACCGACTGGGAGAGCAACTGTTGCTAGCAGATCCCAGATTTCAGAGGGGAAATATTATCCAGAATGTGTGCTGTGGATGGTTGCTTTGTTTCTGGAAAGCAGACATTCATGTATGAGCAGTAACATTCGTGATGGGTTTACTATGCTGCTGCTATTCTGCATGAGGCGACTGAACGGAGTTCTGTGAAAGAAATCATTTTGAGGAAGTAACAAGTGCTGTGGATAAAGTGGAAACGGTGGACATACTGTGCCTTTTACTGGGTACAGTGTGGTGATAGTCATGTTTCACAAGCCATTCCAAAAGGTAGAAATGTACGAAATTCCACTGAGACCACCAAAATGACCAACTTGCCTGACTGATGAAAACAATTTACACCAACTTTTGTCTTAAAAGAAATCAGCTCTATTTATTGTAAGACATTTAACTTTAACATAAAGTAGAGAAAAGAAAGGATTTTAAATCAACCACTGTGCAATAAACTATCCCCCTTCAAAGACCACAAATAGACACACACTCGATCATGACTAAGAGAGAGAAAGGACACAATGGTTAAAACAGAAACTATAGATTGATAAAGACAATGGAAAAATGTAAAGATGACAGGATGTATCTGAAACCGGTTTGAGCCATTCGGGCTGTGTCAGGATTTGTGATAGAATATTGGATGGGAAGTCCAGTGAGGCCCATCTCAATGTCAGGAGCATCTCACGCCATCTTTTACGCTTTTCTTAAGCCTGGCAGTAAGTTGTCCTCTAGGTAGCAGCGAGTTGTCAATTAAGGAGGATTATTACATGTTAAACACCTTGTAAATGGTTTAACTCATCTCATTAATATTCAGCTTCCAATCTTACCAAACAAGTCAGACATCAAGTAAGTTCGACATGAAAACCACAGCAGCTACCTGATGAATTCAACTCACCAGTTTCAGCAAATAACCACAGCTCATTCTACATTGCCATGCCATCTGGTGCAGACACGATGTCAGGAGCTTGCCATGATTGTCAGTAGTCCTCAATCAAGACAAGAGGGATAGCTTTTGGTCAGGGGTCCTGGCACAGGAAGTCAAGGACAGTCTCCTGTACCAGCCCAGGGGTTTGGAAATGGTCAGTCATTAATCCAGATAGCAAGAATCAAGCTTTCCTCATAAGGGATGAGAACTCACAGAGTCATGGAGTTATACATCACTGAAACAGACCCTTTGGCCCAACCCATCAACACCGACCAGATATCCTAAGCTGATTTAGTCCCACTTGGCCATTTACTTCTAAACCCTTCCTATTCATATACCCATCCAGGTGCCTTTTAAATGTTGTAATTGTGTCTGCCTCCACCACCTCTTCTGGCAGCTCATTCCATACACACACCACCATTTGTGTGAAAAAGTTCCCCTCAGTTCCCTTTTAAATCTTTCCCCTTTCACTTTAAACCTATGCCCTCTGGTTTTGGACTCCCCTTCCCTGGGAAGAAGACCTTGGCTATTTACCCTATCCATGCCCCTCATGATTTTATAAACCTCTATAAGGTCAACCCTCAGCCTCCAACAATTTAGGGAAAAAGGCCCTAGCCTATTCAGCCTCTCCCGATAGCAAAAGACCTCCAATCCCAGCAACATCCTTGTAAATCTTTTCTGAACCCTTTCAAGTTTAACATCTTTCCTACAGCAGGGAGACCAAAATTAGAGCAGAATGTCAGGCAGTCCACTACCCATCTTGGCTCAGTCTACTCTATCGTGGGCTGTTTCCCTCCTGGAATGAGAGAGAAGCTGGTATTAGGAGAGTTAAAATGGGCAGCACAGCCATTACTGTTGGTGTAGGTGGGGAAGTGCCCAAGTAAGTGAGTAGACAGCACAGAGGACATACGTAGTTGGTGATGTTGGAGGTTTGGATTGGGTGAGACCGAATGAAAGAAGATGTTGCAGGCAATATCGAGAGTGGCAGAGCATGAGCTTTGTTGGGAGGTGGGTGCAGGCACACAGATAGATTGAGGGTGGGTTATCAGAGAGAAGATGATGGCATTTACACTGGCAGAGTGCAGACCTTCTTCCAACAGATGGCTGAGACTGCTTTAACCTGGGCGGCAAACTCTGACCATAGAGTCATAGAAATGTACAGCACAGAAACAGATCCTTCAGTCCAACTCATACATGCCGACCAGATATCCTAAATAAATCTAGTCCCATTTGCCAGCATCTGGCCCATATCCCTCTAAATCCTTCTTATTCATGTACCCATCCAGATGCTAGCAAATGGGACTAGATTTATTTAGGATATCTGGTTGGCATGGATGAGTTGGACTGAAGGGTCTGTATCTGTGCTGTACATCTCTAAGACTCCACGACTCTGTGATAAAAAAAATTGCCTTATTTCTGTTTTAAATTCTCCCCCAAGAGGAAACATCCTTTCAACATCCATCCTGTTCCAATCTGTTTTAAGAAAGAGTCACTGGGCCCGAAACATTAACTCAGTTTTGTTTCCACAGATGCTGCCAGACCTGCTGAATTTTTCCAGCAATTTCTGTTTTTGTTTCTGATATCCAGCATCTGCACTTCTTTATTTTGTGTGTGTGTGTGGCATGTTAAGAGTTGCCCTTGCTGTCAATCATCCTCCCCCACCCTCTAATCTCCAGTCCATGGGTCCATCCTGCCATGTCTACCTCTACCATCCTGTGCCTTGGGTAGCAGTGGTTCCCACACCTCCCGGGTGGTGCCAGTGAGCAAAACAGCCCCTTCTGGTGAGCTTGATTTTCAAACTAGGGCTCCTCAATCCTAGAGAAGGCCTGCAAATGGTCATTTAAGTAAATGGGAAATGATAAAATCCACCCCTTCAAACCTCGGCAAAATCTCCCTTTAACCTTCCCCCGCTCGAAGTACAAGCCTGCTGTTGAATCTTACCACAGAACCAAAAGTGAACATCCCTTTTTACTGATGCAGTGAATTCCTTTACCATCTCTATAGCTTTCACACTTCAAAAAGGATGTTGTGGTCAGAATTTTTCAGGATATTCCACATGACGCCTAATTGGTGTTTTATAACACATTAGGCTTACCATAATTTCCTTGCTTTTGTACTCTATGGGGATCAGCATATTCACTACCTGCCACCAGCACATAATTGAAATTGGGAATTCACTGTTTGGAGGAAAGCAGGCACAGACTTGTAGCCAATGATAGGGAAGCAAGCAGTTTCAAGCACCAATACACTGTCTCATTCATTTGTCTCTATCACGATTTATAGCTTTTAGGGATCCTGGCAATTACACAGCTACTTTAAAACGTTGCATGTAAAAAAAAATCCTTGGTTTTGTTTGACAGGCAAATCTAGGCTTCAGGATCTTTATAAAAAATCGACATAATTGCATTTCATTGGCTGTTTCGTTGCAGAAGGAGCGTGCAGCAAGGGAATTACGCTGGAAGATAGATTATCACCTACCTGGTTACACTGAGATGTTAGCCTCCAGACAAAATGCAGGTGGGTTCTCTACTTCATACATATCACATGCTATCAGTCGCTGAATGAACAGCCCATCTCCCAGTGGAAGGCTACATTCTTTTCTCAAAAATGAAACTCCCTGAAATTAATTAGACAATGTCAAGCTTGATTTTATCTTATTTGGAAATAATTTATTACCCTTTCTGCAGGATCTATTAGTGTACAGATCAGTGTAATTATTCATTTGCAAAAAAGCTCAAGGGTAATTAAGTGGAGGAAGCCTTAATACCCGATTGTATTTATGTCCACATTCGGGAACATTTTTACATAAAGCAATAACTGGCCACTGATTTGGCTACAAGGACCATATTATCAGCAGAAACAAAAACAATCAATTTCTGTGGAAAACATGCCATGTTTACGAGTGCAGCATTTGATTTTACACAAATACGTCAGTTCACAATTGCTTCAATTCAGTGATTTCCCTGTTTTAGTATGTGTACTTCAGGAGGATATCCTTTCAAATGTTTTAATGAATGCCCACTAGGTTTTCACACAATCTTTTGGGATGAATCTTCCCAGATTTTGGTGAGATGTTAATTTTGGGGAGTTTCAGGGAGCATGGAAGGCCCTGTGACCACTCTTAGACATTCCTCCAGTGTTTACCGAATTAATTATGCAATACACCTCCACAGTGTCACTCTTACTCAATCTTGCATGCAACAAAGATGGAAGTCTTTAATGCTAGTGGGACTTTATGACATTTGTGCTGAGCCTGCCATACTTAAATATCAGCTGTGCATCATTTCAAACACTTCAAGCTGAGAACTGCACTTAATCTTGCTGTGCAATTCCAAACAAAGCTGAAAGAGGCAAGTTAGCATCCTACTGACAGATAGAGACCTAATGGTCTTTGTGGATAGGGTGGTGGGGAAGTGGTCCTCTTTCCCAAGATCATCAGAGGAGACAATAGCAACAAGTATTGGTCTGAAGGAGTTACCTGGTCAGTGCAGGATTCATAGTCCAGAAAAATATGCATCAATGCTGCAAGAAATTTAATAAATTCTGGGTTTGTAAGGATAAATGCCACCATTTCCTCTCTGCTACCTCACATTCACCCTAATTCTGCCATTGCACCCATCTCCCATCAAGGTTCACAGAGAACCACTCACTATTGCATGCAGCATCATTGTTCAATGGCTCTCATCCACCCCATGCTCCCCAAACTATATCCTTTCCTCCCCTCTGCCCTTTCTCCTCACTCACTTGGGAAACCTCATCAACTTTCCTGATTGAGAACAGATCAGATCCTCAGCTGACTTTATGTGTTCCTCAGACTGATTGCACTCACCCTGAGAGATTGACCCTTGAATAGCAGTGTTATATTTGCAAACTTCAAATCCATTGGAACTGTTATTGGCTCTAACAAATTTTGGGAATTCTAGACAGTGCACCTGTTATCACTCCAATTGCCCTTTCTAGGGCTGTAGAATATTGATCATTAGGCCCTGGGGAGAATTTTTGTCTGTTTACCTTAAGTATCTCTGATATTTATTTTCTGTTCTAATATTAATTACTTTCAATAGATCCCTGCATTTTCCTGACAACCAATGTCAGGCTGTCTGACCTGTAGTTATGTGAGGACATACATCCACAGACCCTAATTGCGTCAAGTGCCAAACCCCTGGACTGAGACCAAACAATACTCCTGACTAACTTTGGCGACATCCACCTGACAGACCATAGTCCCCCTTGAGTCAACTAAGAACTATTGCTCTTAGAAGAACAAGGACAGCAGATACATGTGAATACCACTACCCATTAGTTCCCCTCCAAACCACTCATCATCCTGACTTGGAAATATATCACTGTTCATTCACTGTTTTAAAATCCTGGATTTCCCTACCTAATGACACTGGGTGTGTCTCTACAGTGGTTCAAGAAGGCAGCTATCACCTTCTCAAGGCCAACTGCAAATGAGCAATAAATGTTGGTCCAGCCAGTAATGCTCACATCCCACGAATAAACAAAAAAATTACAGCTTGCTAATTTGGAAAATTGTCGGTTTAGCACTGTTTCCTGTCAATTAACCCATCATTCATCATATTAATAAATTATCTTCATTGCAATGAATCCTTTTCTTGTATTTAACTTTTTGAATGATCCCTTATCATATGGACTATTGGGATATAAGAAAATAGAAACAGAAATAAGCCATTCAGCCCCTCGAGCCTGTTCCATTATTCAATGAGATCATGAATGACCTGTGGCCAAACTCCATATACCTGCCTTTGGTCCATATCCCTTATTACCTTTACTTAACAAATATCTATCTATCTCAGATTTAAAATTAACAACTCATCTAACAATCACTGCCATTTACGAAAGAGAGTTCCAAACTACTACCACTCTTTGTGTGTAGAAATGCTTCCCAACATGTCCCCTGAATGGTCTAAGTATTGTACATCTACTGGATCCTCCCTATCTACCTTCCTATTTTCAACTTCAAAAAGTATTTGTCAAACACAATTCCGCTTTCAAATACAAAAACCATTTAGCCACTGTCTACATTCGTTTTAAAAAACTACTTAATAATAGATCCCTGCATTTTCATGACAACCGACATCAGGCTGTCTGACCTACAGTTCTGTGCTTTTCCTTACCCTTGAATAGCAGTGTTGTATTTGCAAACTTCAAATCCATTGGAACTGTTATAGGCTCTAACAAATTTTGGAAAATCTAGACAATGCACCTGTTATCACTCCATTGCCTTTTCTAGGACTGTAGTATATTGATCATTAGGCCCTGGGAAGAATTTTTGAATGTTTAGCTTAAGTATCTCTGATCTTTATTTTCTGTTCTAATATTAATTACTTTCAAGTCCTTGCTTTTAATTATTATTTATTGCTTTTACCACTGAAGGTAGTTAGAAGTAGTGTTTTCATCCCTCTTTGTCAGTTTATTTGTCTGTAAACTATATATCTCAAAACTAATGGATGGATTACAGCAAAATCTGATTCATAGAAAAGGTAAGGCCCAAAGAAGAACTGATTAGATCATGGTGAAGGTGAAGTTTCGGATCCAGATTTTGGCATTTTTTAAAGGATCCTTTAACATTGGGAAATAGGGCAAATTGTCTTTTTATTTTGAATGCCGTGGGATGTTGTGTAGTGGACTGTTTTAGAATATTGTGAATTGTCTCAACTGCTGTGATGCGAGTTGTCAGATGTGTCAAAAAAACAAGCAGAGTTATCAGGGCAGATTTTTAGATGTGCATTGGACAGAAGCATCCTCAGTGAGATGGAAGTTCTTGCCTTTTTTAGCTTTATAGTTACGTTGCATCAACCAGGCAAGAAAAATGCACAGGGAAGACCTATAATAGCATTGAGATCACACAGTAAAGCAGAGGTATGAGCTCCACTGAGCACTGGCTTCACTTATCTCTGGTGTGTAATTTGTGCCTTCCACCACAAAGACAAACACAAAATATTTATTCAAAATTTCTACCAATTCCTCATACTCAATGACAATTCCTCCTATTTCTGCCTCTAAAGTACCTTATTCATTCTCTTCTGTATATCCTTGTAAAAACTCATGAAACCAATATGTGCATTCCTGACTGGTTTGCTCTTGTACCGTAAATATTTTCTGGAAACAAAGTACAAAAGGGTAATGGATTCAAAGCAGGACAGGCAGGGAAATCTGAAGTAGAGATTTAAATTACTAATCATGTGTGAAATTTCTCGCTGGGCTACTTAATTTGGAAAGAGTTAATTGTGCTGAATTTTCATCTGGGTCCAGAGACACATTGTGATGTGTGAGTGACCATATTTATTTTTTTTTAAAAGATATCTGACATCCCTTTGCATTCCTGACCCCATGTCATTTTCCTTTGGACTTTTTGTGGTTGTCCATGGTTCAGGTACAAAATGCACACTTGCATCCTCTTGAGGTTGGGTTGCCTATTTTCAAAGAGAGATGAAAATCAGATTTCTACTGCCACACTATTTCTACTTGGTGACACGGGATTCTAGAAGTCAATTGGATCAGCCTGGCTTGAAAGTCGTGGAAGAAAATGGAATGCCTGCTGAAAAGTGCAAGATTAGGAAAGTAATTATAAATTGGTTTCCCACTATTAAATAACACTATTTGGTACTGTATTGTTATATAGGTGTGTTTTAATTGGAAACATAAGACTTGAAGTAGGCCAATCAGCCCCACAAAGCTGCACCACCATTCTGGATCATTGACCTCAACACCATTTCCCCAAGCTAACACCATATTTCTTAATGACATTAGTATTTAGAAACTTATTAATCTGTATGTTGAACATACTCAGTGGATGATCTTGCATAAACAAATAAAAGTAAAATGTTGCAGATGGGGAAGAACAGGGGCTCAGTAGATAGCACTGTTGCCTCACAGCACCAGGGATCTGGGTTCCTTTCCAGCCTCGGGTGACTGTGTGGAGTTTGCACATTCTTCCCATGTTTGCGTGGGTTTCCTCTGGGTGCTCTGGTTTCCTCCAACAGTCCAAAGAAATGCATAATTTCCAGGGATGTCCCTAGGTGGGAAATGTAGGGCTGTAGGATGGGGTGAGCCTGGGTGGGATGTTCTTTGGAGGGTTGGTGTAGACTTGATGGGCTGAATGGCCTGCTTCCACACTGTAGGCATTTTATGAGTCTATGTTGAAAATCTTAAATGAAAAAAGTTGGAGGAACTCAGCAGTGTTAACATTTCAAGTCAATATAACTACTCTTCAGAGCTCAGAACTCTCCCGAAGACTCACATTGAACTTGAAGTGTTACCTCTGTTCCTCTCTCCACAGATGCTGCCAGATCTGTTGAGTTTTTCCAGCACTTTCTGTTTTTATTTGAGTTTTCACAGCCCTCCTGGGTAGAAATCCCAAAAATGCACTGCCCTCTGAGTGAAGAAACTCCTCCTCATCTCAGTTATAAATGTTCTGCTGCATATTCTGACTGTGTCCCCTGGTTCTAAACACTTCCACCCCCACCAATCCCTCCCCAACTACCCTAGTCCTCCACAATCAGGGGAAGCAGTCTTTCTGTGTAGCCCTTTAAGGACACAGTAAATTACAATTAGATCATCTCTCATTCTTCTAAACCCTGAAGAGTACAGGCCCAGTGTCCTCAATCTCTCTTCATAGAACAGTACTGCAATCCCAGGAGGTAACGGTAGCATGGCTAATCTGAGGGGGCATGGACTGATATGAGGGATAAGTGTTGACGGGCCTACCTCTGCACCTACATTCCTTGTACACTTTAATGTAGCTTGCAAACAGTACTGCGACCTCCACCCTATTTTGAAAAGACTAAAATGGTGCTTGAAGTCAGTTTTTTTGTTTGTGAATCATGAAAGCTTCCTTGGCTCCAGGGGAAGATTCAGCCCAGGGTTGCTACTAAAATTAGCCATTAAAATCAGCACCCACTTTATATCCCTTACCTTCATCAGTGTGAGACGTGACCCGTGCAATGTAAAATATAAAAGGAATGCTTCAAAACAACATCAGGCAACCTACATGAGTGTGATTCTTTTTGTAGTACAGTTGAAGAATCATTACCAGGAGCCAGCCTCGAGAAGGAAGGGAGAAGTGATGCTTTGAAAGCAATATAGTAACTTGTCTTGGAACTGATAAAAACTCATCATCACCTATACCGGCTAGGGGATTGAACAGTCATCCTTCTCGAGACATCAATACTATAGTTCGAAAGGTGTGAACCTCAAGCAACCAGCTCAGCTGTTCTATTAGGAGGCTATTACTAATTACTGCATTTAACACTAATTAACACTCCTATATTAGCAATCAGATTGTCTATTTAAAAGCTGTCATACACCATCAGTCACAAGAATTACCATTGAAACTACTGGTGCATTTATAATATATGCTCAACTTCCTCTGCACAGTGCAACTCTGTTCAGCAACTACATTACAACAAGTTGACTTTTTAAAAACATTTCAGGAATTATTTTATTGAAAAATAAACTTGATTTCAATCATTCCCTGTTGCAACTGGCTCTCTCCTTAGATTGTTGAATCAAAACAGTATGCCCATTGTCGAGTAATCATTTACATTTTCAAGACTTAACTGCTATCCCCATGCATTCTAGTTGCAGGGCCCTGAATCATTTGACGTGAATGTAGTAACCGAGATATTTGATTGTACCACAAACAAGGAAGCAGGGGCAAGGTGCACTTAAACATTCCTGCTAGTGTTGACATAAGGCTGTATGTGATATTCAATGTGCATGCTTCTTATCACCATTCAGACATGCAGCCAGAAATATTTATTGTCAGCACATTTCTTTTGAGGGCTAAGTAAGGGCCTTCGACAATAGTTAAAGATAGACAGCAGCTCTTAAGGGGGCAGTGCGCTCTGGTTGCATGCCCAATGAAATACTTGGAAGAAGAGAAATAGCTGTGAGACCTGCAGGTGAAATCTCTGGTTTTTACAATGCTGTTTTTGATGCCTTCAGATAAGGAGCACAATTCTCCCCCAGCAGGAAGAAAGCTCTCCAAGCAACATTTATAAAAACAAACCTAAAGAACTGCGGATGTTGTAGGGGAGGCGATGGCATAGTGGTAGTATCGCTGAATTGTTAATCCAGAGACCCAGATAATGTTCTGGGGACCCGGGTTCAAATCCTGCCTCGGCAGGTGGTGGAATTTGAATTCAATAAATATCTGGAAGTAACAATCTAATGATGACCGTGAATCCATTGTTGATGGTCAGGAAAAACCCATCTGGTTCACTAATGTCCTTTAGGGAAGGAAACTGCCTCCTTACCTGGTCTGGCCTACATGTGACTCCAGACCCACAGCAATGGGGTTGTATCTTAACTGCCCTGTGGGCAATAAATGCTGCCTAGCTAGTGAAGCCCTCATCCCGTGAATGAATAAAGGGAAAAAGAAATCAGGAACAAAAACAAAGTTGCTGGAAAAGCTCAGCAGGTCTGGCAGCATCTGTGAAGGGAAAAACAGAGTTAACGTTTTGGGTCCAGTGACCCTTCCTCAGAGTCAAGGAAAGTTTGTTGTGAGGAAAGAACATAGAGTGAGCTGCAATTGGATCTCCTTACCCTTAACAAATTCTCCTTTAACTCCTCCCACTTCCTACAGACTAAGGGTGTGGCCATGTGAACCCACATGGGCCCAAACTATGCCTGCCTATTCTTGGATATGTGGAACAGTCCCTTTTCTGCTGTTACACTAGTACTATCCCCCACCTCTTCCTTTGCTGCATTGATAACTGCATCAGCGCTGCCTCATGCTGCCACGAGGAGCTTGAACAGTTCATCAACTTTACTAACACCTTTCACCCCAACCTCGAATTCATCTGGACCATCTCCGATACCTCCCTCTCCTTCCTGGAACTCTCCATCTCCATCTCTGGTGACTGCCTTGAAACTGATGTCTATTTCATGCCCAGCGACACCCACAGCTACCTGGACTACACCTCCTCTCAACCACTCTTCTGCAAGAATGAGATCCCCTACTCCCATTTCCTCCGCCTCCGCTGTGAATGCTCCCGAGATGGAGTGCTCCCCTCCCGAACATCTCAGATGTCCTCCTATTTCAAGGACCATAACGTTCCCCCTCCGGTGATTGAAAATGCCCTCAACTGCATCTCTTGCATTTCCCGCACTTCTGCCCTGACTCCCCAACAAAAATAAAGACAGAATCCCCCTTGTCCTCACATATCACTCCATCAACCTCCGCATCCAGCGTATCATTCTCTGCCACTTCTGCCACCTCCAATCCGATCTCACAATCAAACAGATATTTCCCTTCCCACCCCATCTGTCTTACATAGGGACTGCTCTCTCCACAACTCCCTTGTCCGCTCCACACTCTCCATTAACCCCACCACACCTGGCACCTTTCCCTGCAACTGCAGGAAGTGCTACACCTGCCCCGACACCTCCCCCCTCACTTCCATTCACGGCCCAAAACAAACCTTTCATATCAGACAGGAATTCACCTGCACATCTGTCAACTTGGTCTACTGTATCCGCTGCTCCCGATGTGGCCTCCTCTACATCGGTGAGACCAAACATAGACTCAGAGACCATTTCGTACAGCATCTGCACTCAGCATGCGACAAGCAACAACACCTTCTGGTCTCCAACCATTTTAACTCCCCCTCCCACTCCCTGGGTGACATGCCCATCCTGGGCCTCCTCCAGTGTCACAATGAAACCATCCACGAAGTGGAGGAGCAGCATCTCATATTCTGCCTCAGGAGCCTGGAGCCTGATGGCCTAAAGATGGAATTCACCAGTTTTAAAATCTCCCCACCCCCCGGCCTCATCCCATGTCCAACCCTCCCTCTCATCCCCCCCTCCTTGACCTGACACAATCTGTCCAACTTCTCTCCCACCTATCCGCCCACCCATCCCACTGACCAATGCTCACCACTCCCTACCTGCACTCACCTATCACCATCCCACCTACCTTCCCCAGTGCCACCCCTCCTCTCTCTATTTATTTCTGAGCTCCTTTCCCCCTCCCCATTTTTGAAGAAGGGTCCCGACCCAAAACGTTTACTTTCCTGCTCCTCTGATGCTGCCTGGCCTGCTGTGTTCCTCCAACTCCACACTGTGTTGTGTCTGACTCCATCATTGGCAGTTCTTGCTATCTCCTATGAAATAATATATTTCCTTACATAAGGAAATAAACTCTGATTGAGTTCCGAGCATTGCCATAGGGAATGCAGCAAGGATGGGCAGTCTCCACAAACTTTTCTCAATCAGAAATATGGAACATGCACACAAACTACTTTTGCCCGCTCAGAACAGGGCACTGTGCATGCATATGTAAATAACCTCCACCACATGCAAATGAAATAGTCTGTGAGCTCAACTGATAAATTTAAATTGGTTTCTGGCATAATTGTTAGTGCAGTCTGAATTGTTTAGTAATTGTTGGTCAATAGCAGGATCACATCTGGCGATAAACATTAAGTTCAAACTTGTACAGTTATGAACTGGTTGTGCTCGCAGCTTGTTGTGGATACTTAAAGGGATGTGTTGTTTGATACGGTCCATCAGTTGCTGAGGCTAACAGCCAGCATATAGCCAACATGCAGCCAGCATCACACCAATATTGTTTACCACATTATTCACTTGTGTGGTGAGCAAAATCTCTTTTTAGTCTGGCCTGAATAATTTGAGTTAGCCTTGGCACCTTTTGGGGCCAAAATGGCAGCCATTGACCCTGTCATGAATTTGCCTGATATATAATAAGTGATGCTTTTGATCATGGTAGTCATTATTGTGCAAGACAGTCTTGGTACCAAGCTTACATGGTAAGATAATAGCTAAGGCTCTATTTTTATGACAGTCTTACATGGACACCATTAAGCTTTTTATTTCAGATTTTTATTGAATTTGAATTTCACTATCTACTGTGGTGGGATTCGAACCCACATCCCCAGTACATTAACAGTACATTGGGTTCTAGAATGCTTGTTCAGTGACATTACTGTTATTGTCACCAATTTCCCTTAAAGGATCCTTATTGAAAATCGAATTTAGTTCAATTACTGCACAAATTTTATCAGCCTACTTCAGAGAATTAGGTAAAGTCCGTCATGCATAGTTTTCTTTTTTGAAAACATGTGCTAACTATTCTGTGATGCATTTTTTGGTTTTGAGAAGATTTTCTTGGACATCTTTAGGTCAGAATTTGTTATCTTTCTTCCCAGCAGCTGCGTATCAGACATGGGAGCTGGGGCACCTTCTATCGCCCTCGCTTTATCTTCCGATTACTATAGAGACCAGTCACTGATCATATTCATAACAGGCTGCCAATGTACTTTTAAGAAAAGAACAGAAACGTTTATCATACAAAAGAAAACTAAACATGAACTAACTTACACTTATTGAAGAACCATTGGAGTGAACTCATCGCAAGTAATAGAAAGAAACATTTACCCCAGCAACAGCCTCACAGGCACTTAAATGACAGGGAAGAATTACCCATCTCTCCATGCTAAAGCTTCTTGTTCAGCCAGCACTGCTGTGATTGGTTTCTTGTTGACAAATTTCTGCGTTCAGTCAATACTGTTGTCTTTGGTTAATGTCTGCTATTGAGGGCTTTAAACAAGCTGCTAACTCAGCTTACTGATTATATAACATTAATTATTTAACCCAAAGTTTTCAACAAGCTTACAGAATGTGTTCCTTACTGACGCTTCCATGAGGAGCTATAGAGCTTTCTTCTTACAAACCTCTTTGCACCTTCAGAGCAGACAGATGGCTTTTCCATACATTCAGCTTCCAGCATTTTTAAGGCCAGCCTTCATACTATTGTAGCACTTCAACCTCACTCACTAATACCCACAGACACAAACTAACTCACTGACTTTCTGGATGTTTCTGTCTTTGTCTCCTTGTGTCATTAGACACCTTGTTGTTAGACAACTGCCCAATTTTCTCTATCTCCTGGTCCTATTCCAAGGCTGTAATTTCTCATCAAAACGCATATACAATGAACCCTGAGATTACTAGCATCAAAGCTCATGAACTCAAAAATGAAATTACAACTATTTTGTCCCTATTCTTAACACATAAAATGTAGAAATACAAATCAATATAAAGCTATATATCACTCCTCCAGGTTAGAATCCAAGTTCCTAAAATAGCAATAATATGTCATGAACTGGCACAGTGGTTAACTCTGCTGCCTCACAGCGCCAGGGACCTGGGTTCAACTCCAGCCTTCAGTGACTCTGTGTGGAGTTTGCACATTCTCCCTGTGTCTGTGCAGGTTTCCTCCGGGTGCTCCGGTTTTCTCCCACAGTCCAAAGATGTGCAGGCTAGCTGCATTAGCCACGGTAAATGCAGGGTTACAGGGATATGGTAGGGGGTTGGGTCTGGTGGGTTGCTCTTCAGAGTTATGATATGCACTCTCTAGGCTGAATAGCACATTCCCCAGTGTATGGATATTATGATTCTATGAACCTTCATCACAAATATCAGACTACAAACCAATCCTATTTTGCCCACTTACGTATCTCCAATGATCCAATGATGTTGTCTGTTGAAGACTCCAGTGCATTACCAGCAGCAGCCACCTCTCCTAGTGGTGCTGCTAGTCATGGAGAGCAGGATGCTTCTTTTTAGTCTGCAGCTCTCAGAGTGGAATTTCTTTCTGACTGGGGACTTGATCACATGGGAGACCTGACACAGAGCCCAGGTTAGTGCCTGATTGTACTTAAACAGCATCAAGTCTCCTGAAGAGAAGCAACATGGGCCTTCAAATGGTTGGAGCCCTGTCACACAGACTAAATGCTACCCAATCTTTGTTCAAATTATAGGCTGTTTATCCAGGATAGGTAAAGTGTAAGTGTCTCTGATATGTTTCTCCTCAAGATGGATTTGAATTTTGACTAATTTGGACAATGCCAGTGACATAATTAAAACCAGTCAAAACTCATTTCCTTCGATATATTCCTTGTGGGACAATAATGCATGCTAAATTTTTGAAGCATCTGAACTGTAGCCTCCACATTGCCTATTACTCAGTCTCTTGGATGGCTGAGGTTCCAGTTGTCAGTTAAGCTACAAACTGAATGTAGTTCTGAAGTAAGGCAGCCATTTTCAGAGAAGGGAAGGGTTAAGAAAGAGTGAGAAAAGGAAGGCAAAGTTAACCAAACCATATTCTCCATTTTGAATAATACCCTCCATTAACACATGACTGAATATTACAGTGTATAAATGCAGGGGAGGCATGTTGCATGTAAAACGTTAGGGAGAAAACATTCTTTGTGCATGATTGAGTTGGTTGAAGGATAAGTTTGGACTGCTGAATAAATGAAAGACATTTGGTATAGCCTTTGTTATCCTAAAGGAATAAGTAATAAAATAATACTTTTGCAGGAATGCCTTATAAACTGAGTTTAGTGGTTAGGTGACTGAAGGCACTGACTGAGTTAAGTTAATTAATGTTGCAATTTATAAGTAGTTTAGGGATAAACGCAATTCTAGTAATACTCAGCCATAGACATTGCACACATTGCACAGTTCTTCTCGCTAACATCTGGGATTTGCACAAAAATTTGTGCATCCTGACAAACAAGAAATGGCCTCGCATAGAAATACACAGAGAATCATATCTATGTGCCACCATTCTGGAATCTTCCATCACTATCCGTTAGAACTGCCTGCCCCATCAGCAGGGCAAGACTCACAAGAGCTGGTGGCACGATCGATAACAGTTGGGAAAAAGTGACCCTGAGAGATCTCACCATTAACTCTGGATGCCATGTGGCATAAGGTCAAATATGGGTAAAGGAAATCTATCAATTAGCACCAAATACCCTCCCTCAATGATTAAATCCATAGAATCCCTGCAGTGTGGAGACAGGCCATTTGCCCCAACAAGTCCACGCAAATTCACCCCCCTACCCTATCCCTGTAACCCTGCTTTTCCCATGGATAATCCACCTAACCTAGGCATCCCTGGACACTATAGCATGGCCAATTCACCTAAGCTGCTCATCTTTAGACTGTGGTAGGAAACCAGAACACCTGGAGGAAACCCACGCAGACACAGGGAGAATGTGCAAACTCCACACGGACAGTCACCCAAAGCAGGAATTGAACCTCATAAGGACCACAAATACGTCAAACTGGAAGGAGAACCCCAAAAGTTTGCACTTAAGAAAATGAAAGATCAAAAGCAACAGCAGCAGCAAGTATTTTAAAATGATGTCAAGACAAGGGACTGACATCACTGAAGCAACTTATAAAGTAGCATATATACTCTTGAAGAAGAAGTAAACCATTTAGCGATGTGGAAATCATAAAAGAAAGCATTGTTGAAGTTGTAAGATGTTTAGATTCAGATAATGCTAATAAGTACAAACAACTACCTCTTTCAAGAAGGACCATAACGTATCGGTAACATGAATTAGCACTCAATGTAACAGAACCACTTCATACAATATGCCAAAGTAAAGACATGTATCATTTGATTGCCTTGGATGAATCCACTGACATTATTGACTCAGTGCAGGTGTTATGTTTTATTCATGTTATAACTGTGGATTTTCATTGCCACAAGAAGTTACTGGCTTTGGGTACCCTTACGGTGAGGACACTTGGAATTGACATCTTCACAGTCTTTCAAAGAAAAGTGCTGTGAAGCAAAACTGAATTTATGTAATTTAGTAAATGCATGCACAGATGGTGCACCTGCCATGAGAGGAAAACAGGATGGTTTTGTTGCGTTAATACAGAAAGAATTGCCAGATCCAGATACTTTGATTTCCTTTCATTGTCTTTTGCATTGAATGAATATCTGTGCCAAAGCTGTTGTTTTAAGTGACTCATTAACTAAAGTTATAGGTATTGTAAACTACACTCGAGCAAATGCATCACGGCGTTGCCAATTTCACAACATGCTTCGGCTTGATGATGAAACATTCACTGTGGATCTGCCATATTATTCTAAAGTGTGCTGGTTGTCACAAAGACAAATACTTGGAAAACTTTTATCTTTGCGAAAACCAATCACAAGATTTTTTGAGGAACTGAATGAACCATGTAAGTTGTCAGAAGAGGATTTCTGCAGAAATGCTGCATTTTTGCGTGATATAATGTCAAAGCAAAATAATCTGAATTTTCTTTGCAAGGTAAGACTAAATCAATATATGATATGTAAGTAAAAATCCAGTTATTTCGGAAAAGGCTGACCTTTTTCAAAACTCTCCTTACCCGATTGGAACTTTCAGCTGAACACTTTCCTGAACTGGCAAAGGAAATCAATGAACAGGATACAAGCAAATCATTCAGGAAATGTGACGTGAAAGAATACACAGCTGTTTCAGAATCCCTGATTGAAGAATACAATGAAAGGTTTGCAGATTTTGAGAAACAAGATCTCACACTGAAACTAGCTTTTCAACCACACGTGGTTGATGTCTCCGAAGCACCTGATGACTTACAGATGGAATTGATTGAGCTCTCAGATGCTAAGAAGGATCCTATAGAAATATGGAAAAATGCCATTGAATACCCATGTCTATGTCAACATACTTGTCGAGTACTGTGTTGTCTTGGCACAACTTACTGTTGTGAATCAACATTTTCAAATGTGACACAAATTAAAACGCGCTTGAGATCTTAGATGACGGATATTCACCTGGAGAACCAAATAAAGCTACAGACAACGATGTTGGAACCAAATATCCAATTCCTATCTCGCAATAAGCAATCACAAAATAGTCATTAAATGGTTTGTTGTCTAAGTTTTTCACTTATTGATAGTTCTATTGTCAACTTTGTCAAACAAATAAATGTATCTTGTGCTGAATTTTGATTTTGTTTAATGTCCTCATATAATAGCAGGCTTTAACTAAAATTAGTAAATATGTTGACAAAAATATGACATTTTGTTGTATATGTTAAATTCTCAGCACACGTCCTAATAGGATCTTGGTTAAATAAAATGTGGCCTTCCAATGTAAAAACGTTCCCTACCCCTGGACTAGAATCTTAACTGGACCAACCATATGAGCTGGCCAAAGCTTGAAATTCTGTTATAATTCACTCACCTCCTGACTCCCAAAGCCTTTCCACCACCGTAAAGACATGTCAGAATTTTGATGCAACACTCACCACTCAACCTGTGTAAGGGCAGCTCCGACAACACTCAAGGAACTCAACAGCAACACCATAAAACAGCCCACTTGATTGCTATTCCATCCATTACCTTAAATATTTACTCCATTCACTACCAAATGCTGCAGGGAGTACTTAAAGGAACTTTCTCCACAGCCCCTCATGCTTATAAATTTGAAATCATATCAGATTACCACTTGGTCTTTTATCGTCAATCCTGTAATTTACAGAATATTTTTGTCACTCAGCACAGTCTTGGTGGCTACTGCTGACAATGTTCCCTAATGAGACTAGTCTTCAACTTCAAC
>NW_025966827.1:0-4793 GCF_021869965.1 Rhincodon typus | reverse complement strand
TGACAATGTTCCCTAATGAGACTAGTCTTCAACTTCAACAGTGTGGAGCTGGAGGAACACAGCAGGCCAGGCAGCATCAGAGGAGCAGGAAAGCTGACGTTTCGGGTCGGGACCTTTCTTTCTGAAGAAGGGTCCAGAACGGAATCATCAGCTTTTCTGCTTCTCTGATGCTGCCTGGCCTGCTGTGTTCATCCAGCTCCACACTGTGTTTGTTCTGACTCCAGCATCGGCAATATTATCAGCAGACACTGACTGGTATTGCTGGTTAATTAAATAACTACTGTGGACCTTATCCTATTGAGAAGGATATTTTGAACTTTTAAGATAGCTTTTACTCCGCTTCCAAATGGCTTAAGATTGTGCAGTGAATATCCACATCATACAGACTGGGAAAACGTCATGTCCAATCCCTGGTCAGTGTTAAGCAAGCTGATGACAGCCAAATGGCCTGAATGATATTACCGTAGACCTGTCTAACTATGCTGTACAAGAAAAAAAATTTGGAATTGAAGAGTCAGAAAGAAGTGCCAAGATACATTAGCATGAAGAAGACCATAAGATATTGGAACAGAACTAAGCCATTCAGCTGATCGAGTCTGCTACTCCATTTCTTGAGATCAAGGCTGATCTGATCATTCTCCATTCTGCTTTCCTGCCTTATCCCCTTAACACTTGATTCCCTTCCTGATTAAAAATCTGTCTCTCTTAGCCTTGAATATACTTAATGACCCAGCCTGATAGCCTTTTGTAGTAAAAAAGTCCCAAAGATTCACTACCCTCTGAGAGTAGAAATTCCAACTCATCTCTGACTTAAATGTGCGACCCTTTACTCTGAGATGATGCCCTTTTGTCCCAGCCTTTCCCACAAGGGGAAACAACCTCTCCGCATCTACCTTCCACATCAAGTTCTCTATGAATCTTGTATGTTTCAAGCAAGGGATGGAATGTTTCTGTTGTCAATTATAAAGTGTTTGTTGAGCAAGATTCATAGCACCTTGTTGCCAATGTTAGAAGCAACGTCTCTCCTGCAAATCTCAGTCTCTACCTCATTAATAACGTAATCAAGTCCTTAGGCATCACGTCCAATCAAAAACTCTCACCTACCTCATCCTCACAAACTATGAATCTTTCCTGTTGTCTGTGCTTCCTGCTCACTTACTGGATACACTTTATCACCCCTCCTGCCCCTGCACCACCACTTACAGCTTTCCTATCCTCTCCCTTCATACTCAATCCTTCCTTTTCTCTCACTGCAGGAAAGATTGGCTCACCTCAGTGCTTAGGGATCCAAAACAGGCTGAGGTTATTCACATACTACAACAGCAAAGAAACTCTTCGGCGCATCTTGTTATGCCGGTCGTTGAGCACCTATCTATTTTAACCCTGTTTCCCAGCACTTGGCCCATGGTCTTGCTATGGCATTTAAAGTGGTAATCTAAATAGTTCTTAAATAGTGTGATAGCTCCCACCTTTACCACCCCTTAGACAATGAGTTCCAGATACCCATCACTCTCTGGATAAAAAAAGTCTTAAATGATCTGTAAACCTACTGCCTCTTATTTTGAATCTATGCGCCCTGGCCTTTGAACCATCTGCTAACAAGAAATGTTTATTCCCATCTCATATTCTTACCGACTTCAATCCACCCATCAGCCTTCTCTGCTCGAAGGAAATCAACCCCAGCCTATCTAGTCTCTGTTCATGACTGAATTGCTCCATACCAGACAACATCCTGTTGGATCTCCTTTGCACTGTTTCCAGTGTAATCACATCCTTCCTATGGTGCAGTGACCAGAATTGCACACAGTAAGCTGAGTTACCTTCTTTAGGCTGTGCTGCACTGCTCACCCATTACTACCAGTGCAAACTCATTCTTAATTCACACAAGCTAATCCCACTAAGACAACAAATACCCTCTCTTCTTCTTTACAAACTGAAGCTGCACCCATCAATCCTCCACAAAGAAGCCAACACCAGAGGGCCTCAGCTCCATCTCCACCTCTGATGAGGAAGTTACTGAACCCACAGAGGATGACCTGGAAAGGCTTTAACTTCTTCTCCCCACCATCTCAGAGACTTTCACCTCACTGGATTCTGCATCTCGATTACAGTGAGTAGCACAGTCTGGTGAACACATCATTGACAAGCCTCCTCAGCTGATCAAAGGAGAAATGCCAGGTCTCTGTCTCTCTGTGGTCCTGGTGGAAGCGTGAACAGTGTTTTATACACACTGCATACTACTGTGCCATCAAATCTGCTGGATCTGGCTTGCGAATGGGATGGGATATATCCAGTGATGGTGATGGTGGTGTCTCGGACATTGTCTTGGAAGATATGATTTTATGAGTATGACTATGTCAGGCTGTTGCTTGACTAGTCTGTGAGACAGCTGTCCCAGTTTTGGCACCAGCCCCCATTGTTAGTGAGGAGGACTTTGCAGAGTTGCCATGGCTGAGTTTCCCATTGTTGTTTATTGTGCCTTGGTCGATGCCAGGTGATCTGTCCAGTTTCATTCCTCTTTAGAGATTTTTTAAGTGGTTCAATACAACTGAGTAACTTACTGGGTTATTTCAGAGGGCAGTTACGAGCCAATTATATTGCTGTATGTCAGGAGTCACAGTCGGAATCTGGACATCAAGTTTTCCTTCCCAGAATGACATTAGTGAACAAGATGGGGCAATCAACAATGATTTCATTATCATCATTAGGTAGTTAATTCCAAACATTTATTGAATTCAACTTGCACCATCTGCCGTGGTGGGATTGGAACCCCAGTCCTCAGAAGACTACCTGGGTCTTTGGATTACTAGTCCAGCAACAATACTTATCTGCCTAACTGAGCACTGAAGACTTTGTATGCTAAGAAAACAATGGAAGCCACACTAAGGCTGGCAATCAAGAAGTTAGTGCTGAAATCAGTGAGTGTCACTACTCAGAAAACAGTGTGAATTAGACAGAGTGACAGCCTACAGGTAAATGCAAAGTGAGTGAGCACTAAGAAAGCAAGCTAAGAAAACTATAAGGTGCATCCTCTGTTGATCATGCATATCCCTGCACACAAAGTGACCTGACAGAAGCATACAAGTGATAGGTGTCTCTGAACTTCAAAGCAACACATTGGAGGGTTCAGGTTGAGTGTGAGTTGGGACAGAGTGGTGGTGTGGTGACACTGGTGGAAGCCAACTTCCTTGGTCGAAGAGTTGAAGAGGACGGTGGCCATGGAGCATGCAGAAACACTGCTGTGTAGAAGCAACTGCATGATGGTCAAGACAAGCATTCACTAAATGCAACCACCAGGTTCTTGATCTGTTTTACATGTCATGAATTTGGAAAGAGAGCAGAATTGGAAGGAAAGCAAAAATGTGGCAAGTTGGCACTTCAATAAAATCCATATGGAACAAAATAAGATAGTCGCTGCTCAATGGTGAGATTTGAAGTGGCCACTTCAGACTTGAGGGGAAAGTTACAGCAATTTTTCTTCTCAACATCAAAATTCTAATTTTCTCCATCTCACTTTATTTTCCCACCTTTCTGACATTTCTCATGGCACAAGAGACAGGGGAAAATTTCATGCTTGGTTTCAAGGAGGATTGGGAAACAAACGGCTTTACCATGAAGTTCAAAATCAGAGAGATCAGATGGAGGAAACACAAGGTAGCTTAAGATGGGTATAGAATGCATGCATGCAGGTGCCAGGAGTTTGGTGAGTTGAATACATTAGTTTAATTATGAAATTATGACAAAAATGAAGACTCAGCTCATACAAGGGCTGGAATAGGTATACGATATTGCTAACAGACATGTATTCAAGAATTCCAGGGAAGGAAAGGAAAAATGGGACAGTATGAATTAAGTCAGTGTGGATACGTTTTGTCCAAAGATGCTGGGGTATATTTTAATATTTGGGTGCTGTGAGTAGGGGGTACCTAACAGAACCTGGGTCCCTAAATCTAACTGCAATGCGTCAGTCCATTTGACCAAACATGTAGGAGCAGAAATAGGCCATTTGGCCCATCATGGCTGATCTGATTATCCTCAACTCCACCTTTCTGCCTTTTCCCAAAAGCCCTCGATTCCCTCATTGATTAAAGAGTCAGTGATTATTAAACTCTTCTACATCCATCATTTTACTTCTGGGCTTTCCTGTTTTCAATCAGTGGACATGATGACAACCCATATACCACAATTTCAACACTTACTTATAGGGACACTTTAAAAGTACAAGTTGAAGAAGTTTGTAGTTGTCACAGAGAGGCACTGCGATTATGCTGTGGAGTCAATAATTAGTACACTTTGAATTCTATCTTAAATAGAATGAATGATGCCTTAACCTTGACCTTTCATTGCCCCACTGAGCTGCAGCAAAGTAATGTCCAGCATACTGTTAGCAGACATATGTGTCAGGGCCATGAGCAGGATGATGGGAGTGGTAAACATCTAAGTGGAGATTCCACTCAAAGTACTTTCACTACACAACCCACTGCCTCCAAATCAATGCCCCATATAACTGCCTCTGAACCACAAGTACAGGTGACCCTCTTTGGTAGAGTCTTTGCAGGGTCCAAAACCACAATGCCAAGAGTAGGAGCAACTCACCAACCGAAGCAGACATATGATCAGCCTGACAGCATGTGACGAATTCCCAGGAATTCACCAGGTAAGTATGATGGGAAAAAGAGAAATAACAATTTGGAGTGCACATGGAAACCAAGCGGAGACTCGGGGACCGCTTTGCAGAACACCTATGCTCGGTTCGCAATAAACAACTGCACCTCCCAGTCGCGAACCATTTC
>NW_025966826.1:14203-30351 GCF_021869965.1 Rhincodon typus | reverse complement strand
AACAGCGATATGTTTGCAAGTCAGGATGGTGAGTGACTTGGAGGGGAATTTGGAGGTGGTGGTGTTCCCATATGTCTGCTGCCCTTGTCCTTCTGGATGGAAGTGGTCGTGGGTTTGGAAGGTGCTTCCTGAGGATCTTTGGTGAATTTCTGCAGTGCATCTTGTAGATAGTACACACTGCTGCTACTGAGCGTCAGTGGTGGAGGGAGTGAATGCTTGTGGATGTAGTACCAATCAAGCAGGCTGCTTTGGCCTGGATGGTGTCAAGCTTCTTGAGTGTTGTTGGGGCTGCGCTCATCCAGGCAAGTGGGGAGTATTCCATCACACTCCTGACTTGTGCCTTGTAGATGGTGGACAGGCTTTAAGGAATCAGGATGTGAGTTACTCGCCTCAGTATTCCCAGCTTCTGGCCTGCTGTTGTAGCAGTCCTGTTAATGTGGTGAGTCCAGTTGAGTTTCTGGTCAGTAGTAACCCCCAGGATGTTGATAGTGGGGGATTCAGTAATGGTAACACCATTGAATGTCAAGGGATGGTGGTTAGATTGTCTCTTACTGGTGATGGTCATAGCCTGGCATTTGTGTGGCGTGAATGTCACTTGCCACTTGTCAGCCCAAGCCTGGATATTGTCCGCATCTTGCTGCATGTGAACATGGACTGCTTCAGTATCTGAGGAGTCACGAATGGTGCTGAACGTTCTGCAATCATCGGCGAACATCCCCACTTCTGACCTTATGGTGGAGAGAAGGTCACTGATGAAGCAGCTGAAGATGGTTGGGCCTAGGCCACTACCCTGAGGAACTCCTGCAGAGATGCCCTGGAGCTGAGATGATTGACCTCCAACAACCACAACCATCTTCCTATGTGTCAGGTTTGACTCCAACCACTGGACAGTTTGCCCCCTGATACTAATCGATTCCAGTTTTACCAGGGCTCCTTGATGCCACGCACGATTGAATGCAGCGTTGATGTCAAGGGCTGTCACTCTCGCCTCGCCTCTGGAATTCAGCTTTTTTTGTCCATGTTTGAACCAAGGCTGTAATGAGGTCAGGAGCTGAGTGGCCCTGGCGGAACCCAAACTGGGCGTCACTGAGCAGGTTATTACTGAGCACTGTTGATGACCTGTTCATCACTTTATTGATGATCAAGAGTAGGTTGATGGGGCGATAATTAACTGGGTTGGATTTGTCCTGCTTTTTGTGTATAGGACATGCTTGGCCAATTTTCCATATTGACGGGTAGATAACAGTGTTGTAACTGTACTGTAACAGCTTGGCTAGGGGAGCGGCAACTTCTGGAGCACAAGTCCTCAGTACTATTGCCAGAATGTTCTCAGGGCCCGTAGCCTTTGCAGTATCCAGGGTCTCCAGCTTTCCCTGATATCACGTGGAGCGAATCGAATTGGCTGAAGACTGGTATTTGTACCCTCCTGCGGTCTCTGTTGAGTGGGGGATTTGCTGAGCCATGAGGTTACAGATTGTGCTGGAGTACAATTCTGCTACTGTTGATGGTCCACAGCGCTCCATGGATGCCCAGTCGCGAGTTGCTAGATCTGTGCGAAGTCTGTCCCATTTAGCACGGTGACAATGCCACACAACACAGTGAAAGTTATTCTCAATGTGAAGGCGGGATATCATCTCCACAAGGACTATGCGATGGTCACCTTCACTGATACTGTCATGGACAGATGCAACTGCAGCTTGCAGATTGGTAAGGATGAGGTCAGGTATGTATTTCCTTCTTGTTGGTTCCCTCACCACCTGCCGCAGACCCAGCCTAGCAGCTATGTCCTTTAGGACCCGACCAGCTCGATCAGTAGTACTGCTGCTGAGCCATTTTTGGTGATGGACATTGAGATCCCCCACCCAGAGTACGTTTTGTGCCCTTGCCATCCTCAGTGCTTCCTCTAAGTGTTGTTCAACATGGAGGAGTACTGATTCATCAGCTGAGAGAGGACGGTATGTGGTGATCAGCAGGAGGTTTCCTTGCCAATGTTTAATCTAAAACCGTGAGTCTTCATGGGGCCCGGAGTCAATGTTGAGAACTCCCAGAGCAACACCCTTTCGACTGTATACCACTGTGCCACCCCCTCTGCTGGGTCTGTCCTGCTGGTGAGACAGGACATATCCAGGGATGGTGATGGTGGTGTCTGGGACATTGTCTGTAAGGTATGATTCTGTGAGTATGACTATGTCAGGCTGTTGCTCGACTAGTCTGTGAGACAGCTCTCCCAAATTTGGCACTAATCCCCAGATGTTAGTGAGGAGAACCTTGCAGGGTCGACAGGGTTGTTTCTGCCATTGTCTTTTCCGTTGCCTCGGTCGATGCCAGGTGATCCGCCGTGCGGGGTATACAATCCGCCAACAGTCACATCTCTGGAATAAGAGACCAGTAAATCCATGCTGATACCAAGATCCATGTATATAAAGCAGTCGTCCTTCCGACTCTTCAATACGGCTCCAAAACTTTTACTATATAGAGACGCTTACATCAAGGCCCTGGAGAAATACCATTAATGCTATTTGAGATGGATTCTCCATATCCGCTGGGAGAGCAGGCTTATTAACATCAGTGTCCTCAAAGGAACCAATAGCATCAGCTTTAAGGCCATGACCATCTAAAATCACTTCGACTGGGCTGGCTGCTGCCTTAGGATACCGGAGTGCCAACTGCTAAAGCAAATCATGTTTGTTCAGCCTAAGGAAGGCACTCTAATGAGAAGGGGAGTGAGGAAGCACCTCACACACTTCCCTCCAGAAGTACGACACAAATGCCAATGTGTGTGAAATCCTCGTTCAGAAGAAACTGATTGGAGGAGCCTCCTGTATGAAGGGACACAATTATTTTGAGAATACCTGGCAGCGAGAGGAAATACGAGGAAGGAATGCCAGAGATTTCAAGGCCATGGACCAATTCCACCTCCTGGAAACACCTACCAAATGTGTGGTCAGACATGTGGCTCTAGGATAGGGCTCACCAACCACGCAAGGACCTACAGGACCCCCCAACCAGTAACACAAAGTTGACACTCATGAGTGAGTTATTGCTGACACTACTGAATGAGAGAGCAGTGTCTAGTCCGCTGTAACTGTGGCAACTTTCCCTTTTTAATCCCTCAAATTTTGACTAAGTAGTTTACTTTGCAGTAAGTAATATTAAAGCTGATCCTTTGATTCATCCGAAATGAAAACCTATGAACGTTGTCTGTGGTGTTGGCAGCAAACCTGCCTCCCAGATATATGCAAAATGTAAATTCAAACTGTCATTAAGACAGATTTCTTTGTACATTTTTGCTAGGTGTGTTATATGCTGTGGGTGGCTATGATGGGGCATCACGACAATGTCTTAGTTCTGTAGAGGCCTACAACTCAGTGAAAAATGAATGGACCTACATTGCTGAAATGAGTACACGGCGCAGTGGAGCAGGTAGGAAACTGGAAGTTACAATCTACACTCTGAAAATAATTTAATCGGATAAAATATAGAGATGTGGAGAAAAAACAGTGTAATGCTTTAATTCGTAGCTGTCAAAGATCTAGTATTTCAGGAACTGGATGGCCTCCTTCTACTGTATTTTTGTATGATTAGATAAAAGGCAGGAACCACCCCATTATCAGTTACTAACTCATGGAGAAATACTTTATAACAGTACCTTAAAACTCATTCATTTTTTAATTATCTGCAAATAATCATGGGGTGAGACTTCCTCTGTGGTATTTTGGTTTTATAAAATTGATTATACATAGGAAATGACTTTGATGTTTTGTACTTTTAAAAAAAAAAATAAGTTGTAAGCTCCCAGTAGAGAAATTATACATGGTCTTTTCCCTGAGATTTTATTATTTTTGAATGCTATTCAATTTTTAGGGCAACGCTATGATAGAGGTACTAGATGTGCTCTATTTCAGATGAGACTTTAAACTGATACTCCATCTACCCTCAAGTGGATGCAAATGATCCCATTGCACTACTTAGACAGGAGCTAGAGAGTTTGCCTAGTTTCCTGGCCAGTCCTCGTCTTGGCCAATATTCATTTCTCAACATATCTATAATTATTTATCTCATTGCTATTTGGGAGGCCTTGCTGCCTACAAATTGGCTGCTATATTTGTTGAGATTAATTTCCTGTTTACACTTTAAAAGCACTTTTATTCCTTTTGAAGCATCCTGAGACCTTCTGATAGGATGGAAAAAAAGGGCTATATAAATGAACAATCTTTTCTCGCATGCATTGGAGTAAATGACGTGGGATTTAATTTTATTTGCAGTGCAAGGCATCTTACACTGCTGTGTTCTCTAAAGAGCAGTTTTTCATTTTGATCTTTGCCCTATAACATAATAGGGTCCGATCTTGTAATGGTCAAAAATGTTATTCAAACAAGAGGGCGCCAAACTTGTGACCTTGGCTTAATTAATTCTTTCTATACAATTAAAATTAACCTAAAAATGTAGTGGTGGTCAAAGTAGTCAAAATAATGTACTTTGCCTCATTCCCCTCTCCTGGCACCCAAGGTCCTGGCTTAGTTAGGTATTGAGCAAAACTGATTCAAAACAGCAGTAATGAATCCTGCAGATATATGGTGAATTTTGGAGTTACCAGATTTTGGATATCTCCTGACTTTTGACATAAGAGACCAAATTTTTAAGACAATAAGAGGCAAATTGTTTGCATTGTTGTTGCAGGTGTGGGAGTTCTAAACGGTCTGCTCTATGCAGTTGGAGGTCACGATGGCCCACTGGTGAGGAAAAGTGTGGAGATGTATGATGCATCTGCAAATACCTGGAAGCAAGTTGCAGACATGAATATGTGCAGGAGGAATGCAGGTAAAATTGCCCAAGTGAAAGTTTTTTTTTGTGCACATAATGGAGGAATAAACAATTAACCTGTTATTATTTCTGCCTTCTTAACCCCTGGCAGGTGTCTGTGCTGTAAATGGTCTGCTGTACGTAGCCGGAGGGGATGATGGCTCCTGTAACCTTGCGTCTGTGGAATATTACAACCCAACATTAGATAAATGGATACTTCTACCACAGTGTATGAGTACAGGAAGAAGTTATGCAGGTTAAAAACTCAATTTTCTGGCTTTTCCATCTTTGTTTGTGTAGCTGTGTATTCAGCATTGTTTCGATGGTATTTTACAGGCCATTTTGGAGAGTTCTTTCCACAAAATGACCTAGAGTAGCCATTCTACCATGCTCGTGTACAAGCCCTCCCTCTGCAGGTTTAGTGAAGTATTGCATCTTTCATCTTCAGTGTTTTGACACAACAGAGTCAGTTCAAAATTATTTTTCATTTCATACCTTTACTCCCATATTTTTCTGGTTGATAAATGATCCAGATATTTCACTGAATATCCAAGTGGCTGATGTTGGGAAATGTGAACTTCCATCCTTTTTGAAGAGCTACAAAATGAAGACTTTATCACCAGATTTTAAAATATATTTTATACGTAAACATAGGTCTTTGGCCATTTAGATGTTTCTGCAAGTTAAAGGGTTGTAAGATTGATACAATCATTATCCTCCACTAGAGTGGGCAAAACACTGCAGTGAACTTTGCAGATGTCCTGGGACAACAGGGGCATGACTACTTTCTGATTTTTAATTCCCATTTTATGGGAATGGTTGTAGCTTTGGATGTGTTCCTCAATGTGGCATACAGTTTGATGTAAAAGTAAGCACAGCACAACCATGTTGCACTTGCTCTGTGGTTCAGTGTTGAGGCATATTGCCACAATCCACAAAGAGACCAATGAATTTCAAAAAAAAAATTTGGAATTGAACAGAGGATCACACAAGATTTCAGACTTTTATTGTGACAACTGCACTAAAAGCAACATGTGCAAATTCTATTAAGTAGCCATCTTGTACTCTGATATCAGGCAATAAATTCTCCATTTCATTTTTAACAAATTCAAAAATCTACTTTGGTTATTCTTTATGCTGTTCTTAATGTATACTTCATTCTTCGGGAATCAGCCAAGTTATTCCTGGCTCCTGAGACTTGCTTCAGTTCCCTCTCCCAGCCAGATGTCTTCTAATCCCAGAGTTGACTTTCAGTGTGAGGGATACTTTGGAGATTCCTCACTCTAACTCAGGTGAGGCAAATATTCCTACCTGCTTTAGATCCTCTCCAATTAGTCGTCCAAAATTTGAGCGAAGCTCCAACTTGTTTTCTGTTTGGTGACTAAAAGATTCAAGCTTTTTCTAGCTTTCGTGCACGATTGGTTCCCTCCATCGTCCTTCTCTCTCTGTCTCTGTCTGAGAATGTTGAAGACTGTGTCTGTTTTGTGCTAAGAGAGTTTGAGATATCTTTGAAATTCCTCGAATTGATAACTACAGTGCTTTCTATGTCTTTTCCTTTCTCAAAGCTCATCTTCACGAGAATGTGAACCACATAGACATTGTATCTAGGTGGAAATGCTAGTTGCTTATCCTCTAGACTCCCAATTTCACTGTCTCTTGGAATAAAAGTTTGACATTCCTAACACCACTCCCAGAGACTTGGAAACTAACAGGTTAGACACAGTCAGATAATTGCTATTGCCACTGTCTACAGGTGTAACTATCTTATCCCTTCTTCCAAGTATAGGTCCCAGTTTTCTCACAGTACCCAATGCACATAGGTTCATTGTTGGACAGAATTTAAAGCAAGTCACATGACCCACCACCAGTCCACTTTATCTTCAATCCAATATACCATCCCAAGATGTAACAATCATGAATGTCATAGTTGTAACCAAAATTAAAATTTTAAGGGAAAAATCAGCCTTTTCTCTGAAACTGTCTATACAGTGTCATGTATTTTACGACAAAAGGTAAGATCTGTACCACTGTTTCACTCATGAGCATTAATCTTGTAAGATTCTAGTTTTTGCCATTTTCCATAAATACCAGCTTTCAACAATAATTATTTAAATACAACTGAAATAGAAATAGGTCATGGAACAGCTGTGGCAAACAAAAGGTAACATTTCCAGTTAATGAACTTTAAGCAGAACTGCATTATTTATCTTTTTTAAGATTTTAATTATACATTCTACTTCAGTGAATCTCCAGTGCAATCATATCTTTCCTATAGCGCAGTGACCAGAACTGCGTACAATACTCCAGTTGTGACGTAACTAAAGTTCTATACAGCTTCAACATGACCCCCCTGCTCTTCTAATCTGTGTCACTATCATTCAGCATGCCTGTGTTGTCTCTTTCTGATAGTCTAACTTCCCCACTCTTTCCCCATGTGCGTACATACAAACTAAGAGCAGAAATTGACCGTTTGATTCTTTCAGCCTGCTCCTCCATTCAATAAAATCATGGTTGATGAGTTTGTGTTTTGAATTCCGCATTCCCACCTACACCTGATACCCTTAGATTAATTCCATTGTCTAACAAGAATGAATCGCTACTTTAAAAATATTCAAATATTCCACCTCACCAGCTTTTTGAGGTACAAGAGTTCCAATGTTTGTCATGACCCTGAGTGACCACTAGTTTTTAAACAGCGCTGCTTAGCTCAGGACTTGCCAAGAAGAGGAACCCTCCTTTCCATACCCATCGTGCCAAAGACCATTCAAGATCTAATTGAATTCAGTCAAGCTACCCCTAACTCTGAAACTCCAGTGGAAACAAGCCCAGTCTGTCCAGCCATTCCATTCATAAGATAACCTACTAATTACAAGTATCAATGTGGTAAACCTCCTCAGAACAGCTTCCAGTGCATTTATATATTCCTTAAATGAGGAGACCAAAACTGCACACAGTAATTCAAATGTGGTCTCACCAATGCCATGTAAAATGAAACTGTAATTTTTAATGATCTTATCCAACAATTTTTTTTTTCTTATTCACTTTTGCGAGGTATTATTGGATCTGTATCCACCATTCTTACAGGCAGTTAATTGAATCTGGTTATTTGATTTGATTAGTTGAGAGAACAGATTTGTTTCACAGCTAGTTCCTAGAGACATAAAAAGCTTCTTCGACTCATGAAAGTAACTGATCCTAATGTATAGTTTTGAACGAGAATTAACACATTCTGGGTTACAATTCCCGAACATTCAGCATCGATGATCTGCTGAATGTTTTATACAATGCCAGTGACACAACAGTAAGCTTACATTAATGGAGGCTAAGATTATGGATCAGTGTTAATAGTGTGCTGGGATTTTTTTAATACGTTGAATCTTCAGTTTATCATATTGGGGATATCATGATGTATAGGTGACCAAAATCAAAATTAAGCGGTTCTGCAGAAGAGCCATACTGAAGTCAAAAGATTGAACTCTTTCTGTCTCCACAGGTGCTGCCGGACCTGCTGAGTTTCTCTAGCATTTTCTGTTTTTGTTTCAGATTTCCATTCTTGTCTACAACTATAATTAATTCTGGCCAAATTCAAAGAGATGAAAAAAACAGCGTACATCATTGTGCCTGAAGACATTACTGAGAATAAATGATACATTTTCAAAGTGTATGCAGTAGTTTGAATACATTTACAAAGCAGAGCAAAAGTAGTTAGGAGACAACAGTCAAAGGGAACTAGAATGTAGAAGTGAGGAAATAACCATTATTAAATAGTTATTTGTTATGTGCCATCTTTTTAAGAGGACAAAACAACATTGCTTTTAAAAAAAAATTGTGTACAAGATGATGAGAGGCATGGATAGAGTGGATAACCAGAGACTTTTTCCCAGGGCAGAAATGACTATTACGAGGGAGCATAAGGTAGGTTCTTTACACAGAGAGAGGTGGATGCATGAAATGCGCTGCCAGTGGTGGTAGTAGAGTCAGATACATTTAAGCGACTCTTGGTTAGGCAGATAGATGATAGTAAAATGTAGGGTATGCAGGTTAGTTTGATCTTAGAGTAGGATAATAGGTCGACACAACATCGTGGGCCGAAGGGCCTGTACTGTGCTGTACTGTGTGTTCTATGTTCTAAAACACCATTGCCTGTTTGGTTATTGAGTTTCCAGTGTCAAAAGAGCGATCATCAGCTCAGTTGGTTAAGTGTGCGTTGTAGGACAGTGCCAACAGCAGAGTTTCAATTCCCATATCAGCTCACTAACTCTTCGAGCCTGCCTCTTTATCTTCGCAATCGTAAAATCAAGGCATAGGTATGGTTAAGTGAGCCTTGGGCAATGAGGATGTGACATGAAGAGAGTGAAGAAAGACAATTAGTTAGACAGTTTGTAAATAAGTTAACTTCATTGACATCTAAGCATTTTTTGTAACAGTATACTCAACAAATACTTGATCCAGAAGATCCGCACCTATAAGTCTTGATTGGGTGAAAGTTAGTGAAGCTTTAAACTGACATTTTTCGAAGTGTATTAAGTTCAGACACACACGGATCAGAAAGTAGCAATGATTTTGTCATAATTTCAAATTCCATTTCAATGAAATCAAAAAGTAACACTCGTAAAGATGTCTATCTTTTCCTCCTCATTACAGGTCATAACCAAAAAATTCACTGATTTCTGTTTTGCGCCCAGGAATTGTAGACCCATGTATTTAATATCTGTTCTGAAGGAAATCTTGTGTTTTCAGAGAATCACTGTCAAGTTGGATTTTGTTTGAAATTTTCAATTTGCTCAATTCTGTAAAGTGGAGTTGCAGTTTTGTTCTTCAATTTCCCAGTGAAAGCATCATGTGCTAATGTTACAGCATGACTTCAGCCAAGTATTTTACAAAGTGTTGGTACTAATCCTAATACTCTGTGTGAAGTACATGTTCCTTGTCTGCAGGATCAGGTAGCTTTTCCAGCTTCCTTTCCCTAGGACAGAATGTTACGACAACAACTGGGCTTACCCACTTTATCCTTATCCTTTGCTCAAGCAAGAATATTGCATGCATGGCTAATTTCAAATTTCTATGAAACAACTTTTGTTTTGATCACAGGATTATAACTAATTGTTTCTCTCTATTTCTAGGTGTTACAGTAATTGACAAACCTTTATGATTAAAGAATGCTGGAAAAGTTGAATACTGGATTCTGCATTGAAATGGTATTTCATGAAGTAGCTCAACTTTTTAGCACTTCTTTGATGACCACATTAGAAGCAAGCATTTAACGCAGTGTGGAAGAGGGCAGACAACTATGTCTTGCCAGCAAGAATGGAAGATTAAAATGATTGCACTTGATGGAAGCACTACATGGAAAGGGGCTACATTACAGCTTTTAGCAAGTAGTGTTGGAATGGAGCCTTGAAGCATAAGATTTGAAAAACAAAAGCTGCTATAGAAATACTGACATATGTCAGGCAAGATTGATTTGTGCCATGTGAAACAAAGCAACACTTTGTTCTGGACACTACAGTTAATGGCTTCATAAAACTCGTGAATAGCAAACAGAGTAATGGTTACAATTGTATAGTGGCAAATAAACTGGTTCCATATGTCTGACTATGGAGATTGATGTGTAAGTTGCCAACAGTTACATTTTGATTACAGGACCATAATTTTGTCTACCTTTTGCTGTTGTCAGCACTTGACTCAAGACTTGTTTGAATATTTAATTTATTTTTGATTTGGTATTGAAAAAAAAACACAGTAAAGAGTGATAGTATTTGTAGATATTGAAAGTTTAACACTAAGTTATGAATCGTGGAAGGAAAAAAACTACCAAAACTTTTAAATGCATTTTCAATTTTTAAGTGATGCAACCAAGTGAGTACAGGCTGGTTTTGAAATGTATGTTTGTTATTTGTTTCTATTAAGTCATGATCATGTTTTGATGCATTTCTACTTTTCTGTGACTCTTGGTTTACTTAATATTGTTCTTAGCATGAAGAATAGTGTTGTAAGTTTACATTATTAATTGGAATGCATTTTCCCTGAATTGCATGTTGAGTTGCCAATATTCAGTATAATTATTGTACTGGTTACATTTTGCTGCTTTTCTTTGAATAACACTTGCCAGTTATGTTTAGTGTTCTGCTTAATTGCTGTAAAGAATATGAACACTGAAGAATTTATTTGCTTGGCGGTGGAGAGAGTACAAGTGTTTCTGCATTATTCAAATTGTTTAAATAAAAATTTTTACTGTGTTTAATTGTAAATCTCATTTTTGAAGCAAATAGGATCATTTTTTTCTCGAAATTTAAAGATATTAAGGATAATTGAGAAAGATGGGTGATTTGATATGAAGTGGTTAAGTATTCATGTGGCAACATTGTATATAATTCATGGTAGAAAATGTAAATTTGTAAGGGCCATTGCTAGAAAATCTCAACTACTTTGAGGTTGTTGACATGCTCACTGAGCTGGTTTGTTTACGTTCAGATGTTTTGTCACCATGCTAGGTAACATTATCAGCGAGGCCTCTGATGAAGCGATGTTGTTCTACTCTGCTTGGAATTTATACTGCCTGGTCTGTTATGGTGAGTAATGTCATTTCTGGTTTTGTTCTGTATGGGTTTGTATATAGGATCCAACTCTATATATGTTTGTTGATTGCATTATGGGTTGAGAACCATGCTTCTAGGAGTTCCCATGCTTGTCTGTGTTTGGCTTGGGCTACTATAGTTATGTTGTCCCAGTTAAACTGATGGCCTTCATTGTCTGAGTGTACTGATATTAAGGAAAGTTTGTTGTGTTGTTTTGCTGCTGTGCTAGCTGATGTTCATGTATTCCGATGGCTCGTTTCCTTTCGGTCTGTCTGATGTAATGTTTGTGGCAGTCATTGCATGGTGTTTTGTAAACTACGTTGGCAAAGGACCTACAACGGAGACTGAAACACCGAGTCAACGGATCACCCCATTCCATCCACTCAACCCAAGAATTCCTCAATACCCTCAAGAACATAAAAATCAGCAACGAGGTTATGGTATCTTTTGACGTCACAGCATAACTCATATCAATTGACATCCCACTAGCCAAAGAAACATTGGCCACATTACTAGAGGAAGCAGAAATGCAGACCAGCAGCTCCATCAGCAATGATAACATACTCAAACTACTGGACTTGTGCCTCACCACACACTTTCTCTTTAAACAGTCAAGTATACAAACAGATCAATGGTACACCCATGAGGTCACAAATCTTGGGACTCATTGCAGAGGCAGTCACACAAAGACGAGAACACTTTACCCTCCACCTCATTCAACCTAGACTGTGGATCTGGGATGTGGACGACATATTTGTCATCATTAAACGCAGCAAACTAGAAGAGACCCACCATCTCATCAACAACATGTTCCCTGGGAATAAATTCACAAGAGAAGTAAACAACAATCAGCTTCTGTTTCTGGACATCAGAGTTGAACGTATGACCAATGGGGAGTTCCAAACCTCAACATACAGGAAAGCAGTCTACACTGACCAAATCCTCAACTTCCACAGCAACCACCCCAACGTCCACAAACCAAGCTGTGTTAGGATTCTATTTAAACAGGCCACTATTCACTGCAACATGCTAGAACTACACAGGAAAGAACAGGAAAGAGGAAGAGCACCCATACAAAACCTTTGCTATGTACGGATATCCCTGCAACTTCATCCGCAGGTACCTACTAAACAGACAACAACAAGAGGACACAGTATGCCCTAACACAATGGCCACACTGCCCTAGATCAAGAACATATCAGAACTGACAATGAATCATGGTAGCACACAAGCACAAACGCCCACAGCCATGCTACGACAAACACTCACAAGGATTAAAGACCCCATTCCCACAACATGCAGAACCAACATAGTTTACAAAATACCGTGCAATGACTGCCACAAACATTACAATTGGACAGACGGGAAGGAAACTAGCCATCGGAATACACAAGCACCAGCTAGCAGCAAAATGACAATAAACTTTCCTTCATATCAGTACACTCTGACAATGAAGGCCATCAGTTTAACTGGGATAACGTAGCCCGAGCCAAACATAGACAAGCTCGGGAATTCCTAGAGGTATGGTTCTCAACCCATAATGCAATCAACAAACATACAGAATTGGGCTCCAAATACAAACCCATACAGAACAAAACTGGAAATGACACTACTCACCATAACAAACCGGACAGTATAAATTCCCAGCGGAGTAGAACAACATCGCTTCATTGGAGACCTCACTGGTGATGATACCTAGCATGGTGACAAAACATCTAAACGAAAACAAACCAGCTCGGCGAGCAAGTCAACAACCTCACCCACAACCTGAGCTACAAATCTTTGCTAAAACCTTAAAAATCTCAAATACTGTTTATTTTAACTGCATATTTTCTTTCTATCAGGCTAATCTTGAATATTTGAGGAAACTCACCATTGTGCTTCAGTGCCATCTCCAAACTACACTTTTAAATGCCATCAGTATGGAGTTTCTATATATTGCAGATACACAGCCACTTACTTTGGGATCACACTCAACCACTGTAAATCTGTTGAACATGATTGTCAAGAACCGGGGCTGAAGACTCTCAAATGTGTGCAGTTTAGGGACAACAAAACTGCAAATTATGTTTACATTTTGGGGAATAATCTTTTTATTTCTCAGATTTAAATTTTATTTCTAATGCTTTTTTTCTAAATAAAGATCGTCTAAACAAAACTAAAATTCTAAAGAAACTTCAAGAACATTATTTTTAAAAAATAATTTATTAACACATTGGAATATTTTCATGAGCATCTAAACAGTGTTTTTGGGTCTGTGCACAAATTAGAACTGCTGCGACAGTACAACATGATCTGACTTTCTAAAATTCAGAAGTTCAAAATTAAATGTTTAGCAGCAGTGAGTATAAAAGTTGGCAAGTCATGTTGCGGCTGTACAAAACTTTAGCCAGGCCACATGTGGAGTAGTGTATGCAATTCTGGATGTGGAGGCTTTGGAGAGGGTCTAAGAGAGATTTACCAGGATGTTACCTGGATTGGCATGTATTCATTACAAGGAGAGGTTGGATAAGCTTAGATTGTTTTCGTTAGAGTGGAGGTTGAGCAGTGTCCTGGTAGAAATATATAAAGTTATGACAGGTGTGGATAGGGTGGATTGAGTCATACAGCATGGAAACAGGCCCTTCGGTCCAACTCATCTGCACTGACCAGACATTTATATCTAACCTAGTCGCATTTGCCAGCATTTGACCTAGATCTCTTTAAACCCTTCCTATTCATATACCGATCCTGATGCCTTTTAAATGTTGTAATTGTACCAGCCTCCATCACTTGCTCTGGCAGCTCATTCCACATGTGTACTGGGATAGTTAGAATTTATTTCGCCAAGGTGGAAATACTAAATACTAGACAGCATAGTTTAATGTGAGAGGGGAAAAGTTTAATGGAGATGTGTAAGGAAAGTTTTTTACACACAGGGTAGTAGGTGCCTGGAATAGGCTGCTGGGGAGCTGGTAGAATCAGATATGCAAGCAATGTTTGAGAGGCATTTAGACAGCCATGTGAACAGGCAGGGATTAGAAGGATATGGACCATGTGCAAGCAGATGGGATTACTTTAGAATGGCATCATGATTGGCACAAACATAGTTGGGCCAAAGGGCCTGTTCCTGTACTGTTCTGTCTGTGTTCAAAGCAACCTCCTCGTGAAAGTAACTCATTTTTGGCTCAAGCTTGTTATGAATGTTAGCTGTGAGCAGTTGATAGCACGGGAGGTAGTGACACCTGAAAACAAAAGACAAGTTGAAGCAGTCACTGTGGAGGTATATGTTTTTCTACTAAGATAATTATCTAGCGTTGTGCAAGTTCTTTATAATTTGGAATAACAACTGAGAGGGGTGGCTTTTCAACAATTAGTTCCAACAAGTACCATTCACCATTGATTGACAGACTTGTTATCTCTATGCCCACAACCTCATTATAAGCAGATCTTCAAAGTGATCTCTAGCTGGCCTGGTCTCCATCTAATTACTATGATGATAATTGTTCTGCTGTTCATTTTACAATGTGACCAAGTTACCTTTACAAGTGTTCAAATTAAGAGTCATTTGTTCAGTGAAGCTGGAGCTAGTATAATAATGGGCTTTTGACACAAGGTATGGATTTGTGAGGAGGACACAAATATTCTGTAAAGGGATATAGACAGGTTAAGTGAATAGGCAAAAAAGTGGTAGATTAAGTATAAGAGGTGACTTAATAGAGACATACAAGAGACATCAGAGTATTAGATAGGGTGGACAGCGAGAGCCTTTTTCCTCGGATGGTGATGGCTAGCACGAGGGGACATAGCTTTAAATTGAGGGGTGATAGATATAGGACAGATGTCAGAGGTAGGTCTGCAACAGTAGTAGACTCACCAACTTTAAGGGCATTTAAATGGTCATTGGATAAACATATGGATGATAATGGAATAGTGTAGGTTAGATGGGCTTCAGATTTGTTTCACAGGTCGGCGCAACATCGAGGGCCGAAGGGCCTGTACTGCGCTGTAATGCTCTATGTTCTATGAGGAAAATGAGGTTGAGCACTTTGGGTACAATAGAAAAACAGTTTATCAAAATGGTGAGACTTGCAGAATGCTGTGGTGCAGAGGCATCTAGGTGTCCTTGTACATGAATCACAAAACCTTGGCATCTGGAACAGCAAATAATTAGAAATCAAATTGAATATTGGCCTTTATTACCTGTGAAAGGGGTACAAAAATAGGAAAATCTCGTTACATATGTAGAGGGCATTGATGATTTAACACTTGGGGAAAAGTCTGTACAGCTTTGGTTCCTTTATTTAAGAACGGATATACTCGTATTGGAGACGTTTATTCACCAGGCTGATTTCAATTTGAAGATTGATTAATGGGGAAAGATTGAGCAGGCAAGGCTTATGCTCATCAGAGTTTAGATGTATGTGGTACTGTTACTGAAACATGTTAGACTGAGCGAATTTGGCAATCTAGGTGCTGAGAGGATGTTTCTCCTCTTTTGTTTGGTGTGTGGAAGTAGGCAGAGAGAATGTAGAACGCGGGATGCAGTTTAAAAACAAGGAGCCTTCAATTTAAGATTGAGATGAGGAGCAAACTGTTTGAGAAGATCACAGAATTTTCAGTTGCCCAGTGCAGAGAAAGAAGAAAACCAGCTTCTCCTGTTCTGTGCTAGAGATAATAGGAACTGCAGATGCTGGAGAATCCGAGACAACAAGGTGCAGAGCTGGATGAACACAGCAGGCCAAGCAGCATCATAGGAGCAAAAAGGCTGACGTTTCGGGCCTAGAC
>NW_025966826.1:0-13803 GCF_021869965.1 Rhincodon typus | reverse complement strand
GGCCCGAAACGTCAGCCTTCCTGCTCCTATGATGCTGCTTGGCTTGCTGTGTTCATCCAGCTCTACACCTTGTTATCTCAGATTCTCCAGCATCTGCAGTTCCTACTATCTCCTATTGACCATGTTCTGCTTGGGGAGCCTCTGTCTTTTCTCTATTTGTTACGGCCTGCCGTCTCGCGCGACATCAGTCCACCCGGTCGGCCAATCAGCGGGTGGTGTTGCCTCCTGATGTTCCGCAGGCGGCCAATGGGCGGCGGAGCTCGCGGTAACAGCTGATGGGACGGAATGTCCACACAGCTGGGCGGTGGGGCACGCGCTCTGGGAGCAGTGTCCGGCGCCTTCGCGCTCAGACCATTACTACCACCACAACCAGCACCATCAGCGATGAATGTCACTGCTGGAGCGATCCTGAGCTCAGCCTACCTGGCTGTTGACTATGTCGACTCGATGCTTCCTGCGAACCCGCTCCGAGGACCTTTCCGTAGCGCCTGGGACTACATGCTGAGCAATTACACCAAGTTTCAGATTGCAACATGGGGCTCGCTACTTGTTCACGAACTCGTCTATTTCCTTTTTTGTCTGCCTGGGTTTATCTTTCAATTCATACCTTACATGCAGAAGTATAAAATCCAGCAGGTAGGTAAAAAGGTTCGGGGGCCGTAGGAGACTTGGTTACGACGTTTCTGCTATTGCTCAACACGACGCTCTTTTTACTCCTTTTAAAGAGACTTTGCCATGTAAGGATATTTACTCCCTTCGAAAGAAACTCTCATCGAAAGCAAATGAGGAATATAATTGCTTAAAACCATTGAGAGAATTATCTGTGGTTGCTGTGTTTTTTGTTTGTCCAAACATGCACATTTCTGCTGCCTGTCTTTTTTTCTGTCCTGCTGGGAAGATAGTGGTGCAATATAATTTGTGTTATGTACGTACATACATCTCTGCTATATAAACTTAGTAATAAACTGTCATGTATATTGAAAATTATGTAATTCTGGCGTCATGATAAAATTAGTTCAGTGTAATGATTTTCAAATTTTTCCCTTCACCAAGAAAAACTGGCTACATGGATAGGGTGAATAGACAAGTGGGGGAGTCCAAAACTAGACGGCATAGGTTTAAGGTGAGGGGGGAAAAGATTTGCGAGACCTAAGAGGCAACTTCTTCATGCAGAGGGTATTGTGTGTGTGTGTGTGGAATGAGCCAGAGGAAATGGTGGAGGCTGGTACAATTGCAACATTTAAAAGGCATCTGGATGGGTATTTGAATAGGAAGGGTTTAAAGGGATATGGGGCAAATGCTGGCAAATGGGACTAGATTAATTTTAGGATCCGTGGTTGGCATGGACAAGTTGAACTGAAGGGTCTGTTTCCATGCTGTACAGCTCTGACTAATTAGAAGCTTAGTTTTGGTTGATTTTAGTCCATTGTCACATGGTGTATTTAATAGGTATTTCATGTACATAATTTATTTTCTTCCTGGTGTATGTAGGGAGGTGTGCTATCATTGTGTTTTTATGCTTTTTCCCTCTTTTGAAGTCTGTGACCTAGAATTGAGGGAATATATGTCAGAGCAAAACCAGGAATTACTTAGCCCACAGACTATGATAGATTTTTTTTTCAAGCAAACTGTTTGAGGTCATGATACATCTCTAGTGAACTTGGCTCAGAGTTACAGACACTATCGCAGTTCCACAAGAGCTTCCCTGTCTATAGTTGAAATTTCTGAACATAATTAGAAAGTAGGTATTTTGCAATCAACCTGGCTAGATATGCTGTGACACACCTTTGGAACAGGTGGGACTTGAACCCAGGTCTTGCTGACTGCGGTCTACTTTATACTTATACTATATATGTCAGTGATGTAGGTCTGACCTGGCTGATTAGGCTCCACTCACTTCCTGTACAGATTTTAGACACTGGACAGAAATCCAAGCTGATTATTTATACCATCCTTGTCACATATGCATGTCCATTAGTTTCGGTTGGCCCATTTTGATTTTGTTTTATGATTTAAATAACTTTTTAGCATTCTGTCAAGGAGGTCTGATCAACACAGACCAATACAGTTTGCAGAGATGCAGGTTCAACATCAGCCAGCAGTGGTTAACCCATTGTCTCCTGCCATGTGTATGATTTTTGGAATAGATTCCTGTGTAAAATTTTTTTGCAGCAGAACAATTTACATGAATTCCTGTGTCCTGAAGAATGTAACTTCTAATATACACAATTTTCATTAGTAATAAAACAATTGGATTTATGTATCAAGTATTTATTAAATTAAATCTACAGTGCATAATTGCCATATAGCTTTTTTAAATCAAGTATAGCACCAAAATTCATATACAGCATTACTCATTTCTGTGATAGACAGAATGTCTTTTCAGCTTGAATGCAGCATGTTGTTAGTGGTTAGGACCAGTTGTTTGGCTACTGCATAATAGTGGGAAACAGCTAGCCTCACTTATTGCACAAGCTTTTGAGATACCTCCAGTGTAATTCAAAGTACACTGCCCACTTTTCAAGTGGTGGCCTTGAGTGAATTCATGAGTTTGCACAATATACAGCAATAAATACTTTAATCAAGGCAGTTATTTTCTTGCAGGATGGCCCTGATGTGTCTCATTTCAGGGACAAGCTTGCAAACGGATCAAGACCTTTTTACCAGGTTACCAATAAGGCCAATCTTAATGTTTGGAACTGTTAGCTTCCCAATGTGTATGTTGACTAGTGAATGTACACTTGCAGTGGACAATAATTGAGACTTAACTAGCATGAACAGAAAAGTGAGCTTATGAGACTGCTCAATCTTGAAGGTAAATTTGAAGTGCAGGATAGAGCCCAGTAAGATGTGAAGGGAAATTTTTACATGCAGTTGTGGGTCAAATATGGCTAGCGTATTATTGGATGTCAGAAAAATACAAAGCCTAGGAGGTTAAGTGCCATTCCATCAAAGACATATTTCTTATGGAACCCAATAAGAATGTTGCAAAAGCTGGCCTGAGGGTGTTCACATGAAAGCACCATATATCTGGGCATGTGGGTGTCATTAAAACTGAACTCCACTGTTGCTAAGTTTGATGGATGCTTCTTCACAAAATCATGGCTTGTCCAGATAGCTATGATATGACACTATAGTACAAAATTAATGGCCTACTTCAATGGTAGGTGGTGAGTAGACTAGCAATGTCAAATGAGGTAATGAGCACATTAGTGCTATTGAAATGCAAGTCCTATATTACACATACTAATTCAATGTGCTGTTCTTTGCAAACAGAAAAACACACATGCATATTGCTGACGAAGCAGAGTCAAATGCGTCATTTTAAATGCAAACAAAGTTTGGTTAACTGGTGTATACAGCAGTACCTCCCCATGGCAGCACCTTGACCAAAGTCCACTTGCCAACTAAACTGCACTCTCCTCTCGGTTTCCCTTTTCATTGGTAATTCTTGCAAGTGTTCTGATGAATGGAAAACGAAGCTTTAACAAGCTGTGTCTTTTTTTTTCAGTAATAATCAAGTTCTGTACGAACAAACAGCTACATATATTTAATTTTGTGATATGGAGAAAGGTAATTAAAAATTTAGTCACAGAACAAGGTTTTAATTGGAAAGGAGAGGTATTTAAAGAGGGAATTGCAGATCCTAAGAGGCAAAAGACACAGCCAGAAATAGTGGAATGAAAAGCCCATGATGGTTAGATGTGTTTGAGCGATGGAGCCAGATTTTCTCCTGTAAAGAACTTTGTTGAAGCGATTGGCTTCATATGATAATCCAGTCATTTGATTGTCACCATTATTGATTCCAGTTTTTTTTTTATTTAAGATGAATAGCTGAATTTAAATCCCTCCATTTTCAGGATAAGATTTGAATTTGCTAACTCTGGGTTATTAGTTCAGCTCTCTGGTGTACTAGTCTAGTAATGTAGTAACCATTACTGTACATATAAAACTTTCTGTAAATTTTATTCCTGTTTGTAATATGGGATCCTGAACTTTAAAATGGTACTCCTAATGAGGTTCCAAATAAGTTTAATCTGACTGATCAGATTTTCAGGTCAGGTATTCCTTTCTAGATAGTGTTTGCGTTGTGTGGCCTTGTTAACTGTGATGCTACTATTATTATAATTCTGTACTACAAGATTGCTTATCTCTCCTTTCACCTTCATCCACCGCTCCCCCTCACCCTCGCCAAAAATGACCTTTAATTTTCCAAGAAACATGTGGCCCTTCTTTAACTACTCCAATGTAACATCTCAGATTTATGGAGTCATAGAGGTATACAGCACAGAACTAAAGCCTTCTGCTCAACTCATCCATGCCAATCAAATATCCGAAACTGATCCAGTCCCATCTGCCACCATTTGGCCCATATTGTCTTCCTATGCGTGTATCAGTAATATTGAAATCCATTTATCATCTTGATATCCATTCTGGCATGCTGCTTAATATCTTCTTTTTTGACTTGTGATGTTGTGAAAATGGCAGCGAGCTTTGGTGGCTGTTTGCTGTGGAGGTCTGTACAGATAAGTTATCTATTGTCCTTGCATAACTTTTCACTTTTTTTAATGTTCAAACATGAAATCAAATGGAACATTAATGTCGACTGTATGTGTGTGTATTTTATAATGTATGTAAATAAAATTATGGTATCGACTTGCTGTAAGCTCAATGAGCAATGTCTTTTGAAAACTCTGGTGAGGATAATAACTCAGTGTTGTGAATGTAATACTGGAAGTTTTATGTGCTGTCTATTTTGTCAGATGCTATTGTTACCTACTGTGCATTTGAACTTTGCTATTGGATGCAAGCGGCAAGCAGTCATTAAAGATTGTGTTTTTAAATTTTTTTTTAATGTAAGTGTTTCTTCATAAAAGACTTTTTGTGATTTAAATCACATCAACATCTGTTTCTTTCCTTTCTAGGACAAGCCAGAAACGTGGGAAAAACAATGGAAATGTTTCAAAGTGCTGCTCTTCAATCATTTCTGTATCCAGTTTCCCATGATCTGTGGCACTTATTATTTCACTGAATTCTTTAACATCCCTTACACTTGGGACTCTATGCCAAGATGGTACTATTGTACTTGCTGTACTTTTTTGGGGAGGCAGTTTGTTTTAGTTGTATAATTTCTATTTGAAGTTAAAATTGATGTTTTTATTCGAATGCTTACCTTATGTCCACAGAACATCCTGAAGAACTTTACAGCTAATTGAATATTGAATTGTATTAATTGTAATGTAGGAAAACGTGGCAACCAATTTACACACAGCTAGGACCAGAAACAGCAATGAAAATAATGTCCAGGTGCTGTGTTTGAATTATTCTGATTGATGGCTATGACACAAAAAAGAAATACCCAGCTCTGCTTTAAATAGTGCCGTAAGTTTTTTTTTCTGTTGACCAGAGAGATAGGTGGGCCCTCGGTTTAAACTCCCATTTGGTAAACCAGCACATGCAATGATGTGTTATGCTCTCTGTCAGTATTACTTCCTCAGGTATCGGGTATGGTACAGGAAACTCCACCTTCTGGCTGTGACATTAGTGTGCCACCAGGGGAGCAAAATTTGGCAATTAATTGCAAATAAATCTATCTTTTTAAGCACCTTAGAACAAAGATTAGCAAAGATTTTAATTTTTGTAGAAATGAGACAGATTGTTGAAAAAAGTTGCAAACAAAATCTTGTTTTACCTGTTTTTCTTTGTGACACAGTCACAGCATCTAAAAATAAATTCTTCGAAAGTCTTACGAAGTGTATGAGGTGGTGAAATTGCAGATGGATTTTGTTCAGGTTAATTTTGTTTTCCTTCAAGGATGGGCTGCACTGCACCCAAATGTTCAGCAGAAGGGCCATTTTCTGAAGTTAACCACCTTGCATTCCAAACAACTATGTTTCACTCAGACTAAACATTTATGTATATTACATTTTTAAAAAAAAAAAAATTGATTTTGGATTTGAGATGACCGTTTTTACCACAGTAGTTGAAGTATAATCACTTGTTGCTTAAAATTTGTTTTTACACACTACTTCTAAACTTTTGTTTATTGTCTGTGGCTCTATCCATTTAAATAATATGGGATTTTATGTTGACTGGAGCATATGCTTCTAACTATATCCTGTGAATCTCCAGGTACATGCTGCTTGCTCAGTGCCTTGGTTGTGCGGTTGTTGAGGATACCTGGCACTATTTCTTGCACAGATTGTTACATCACCGGAGAATCTACAAATATATTCACAAGGTGCACCATGATTTCACGGTTAGTTCCAAGCATACTGTTTTATTTTCTGCAATTCCATACTCCTTGACTTGCAGAGTTTACCTAAAGGTGAGAGTAAATTGTCCTCTTAATATTCAGAATGTTCCCTGTAACTCTAAGGCTGCAATGGGGCATTTTCAAAAATTTAGTTTTACTAATTTGAATTTGTGCAACTTCTTGTTTCTTTTTAATGTTGGACTTCAGTTTGCAAGATTTACTAATTGACACTGGTTCATCAGTGCTTTGTTAATCTTGTTAAATTCCTCAAGTAATTCTGTGTGGTTGTGTTTCTAAATTTAAAACATGTAATTCAGTTCTTGGAACTGAAATCTTTAACAAGGCACAAAAATCTCTGCATTCTTAAATTTCCTTTCCTATTAATGGTCATCATTGATACAGTCTTTATTGATTGTTCCTAGTTGCCCTTGAGAATTTGGTGAGCCGACTTTTTTGGTTTTAAAGATAGTTTCAGAAAAGATTTAATTTAATAAAAGCAACACCCTCTTGTTTGAGGTCAACTATAACATTTGCAAATTAGTGTGGGAAAAGTCCATTTTATAACTATATAAAGCTAAAAAGTGTTTTTAAGATGCTCATTGTCCACTTGCAAACACTCTTCTGCATTTAGTTTAAAATGTGACTAAACCAGTCTTTTGTTACATGTATAACCATTTTTACTAGCTTTCAACTGTACGGTATTATTAAGGTCACCTAGTGATATCGGTTTTGCGCAACTGTGGAAGAAATGATTGGTTAGTGAATGAATTTGCCAGTTTCTAGAGTACAGCAAAGTGAGTATTGGGTAACAATGTCAATTCTTATGTCTGTCTGAGAAACTGGCCTCCTTGTTTAATCTTGATATTACGACCGTGAAACCCCTTTTCAAGAAGCTTTACTTTTCAAGGTTTTCTTTCATACTATTGCACTGAAGTCATATGCATCTTCCTAATTTGCTAAAAGACACAGAATGTAAGAATTAGGAGCAGGAGTAATCCATTTGAGCTTTTCCTACCAATCAATAAGATCATGGCTGATAAAGCTGCTGTTCCACTTCCCCCTGTACCCCCATAACATTTGACTCCATTGTCAATCAAGTAATCTGTGTAAAACAATTGGACTTCAGGTACTTGATGTATCAGTGCAAAATCACAAAGACATATGCAAAAATGTTTCAAGATATGTCAGACTTCGTGACAATTATATGCATGTTCATACGTATGTGCACATCTAAGCACATACAACCACGGTAGTAAGCATCCTTCGTGAAACCTGTTTCTTTTATCACCATTTGGATGTGTTTTGATGCACCTCCATAGTGATCACATCGTGTTTGGGACTTCAAGGTGCCTCTCCTGACCTAGAGGTAGGGACACCAACACAGTGGCATAAAAGCCACATCATGCACAGAAATCGAATTGTTAGTTTTACAGAGATAAATATGCAAATGGATGAGAAAAACTTGGCAAGATCTGCCCTCGAGTCAAAAGGTGTTTCAGAGCATTTCCTTGATGACTTAGATTTAAGGGAATGAGGTTAATGAGACAAATGATCCTTTTTCATTTTCTTCAGTACTAAAAATGCAAATTTACCAAACTGTATCAATCGAATTGCTTTCTTCTAGTCCCCATTTGGCATGCAAGCCGAATATGCTCATCCATTGGAAACCATTATCCTTGGAGCAGGCTTCTTCATTGGAATCATGATTTTCTGTAACCATGTGATACTGCTGTGGGCTTGGGTTGCTTTCCGCCTACTGGAAACTATTGATGTCCACAGGTAGGTCTGAATACATTGTGAGGTGAGACCGGTTTGGCTGATTAAAACAAAAACAGAAATTGCTGGAGAAACTCAGCAGGTCTGGCCGTATCTGTGGGAAGAAAGCAGAGTTAATGTTTTGGGTCTGATGACTCCTCATCAGAACTGTTAGCAGCTATGAAAAAGTGGTGTTTGTGCTGAAGGCGAAGTTGGGAGGGAGAGGTGAGTGGGCTAGTGGAGAATGCTTGGTTGAGGAAGAAGGTGGACATTTGAGGCCCCCCTGCAGAAGGTGGCATCCTCAGAACAGATGTGATGGATGTACTGTGGTCAACAGGGCTCGTAGCAGTGTTTGCCCATCTCCTGCACTTCTGCCCTCACCCCTTCCCTTCCATAACAATGATAGTGCCCCCCTGGTTGGCACTTGTCACCCCACCAGCCTCCACATCCAAAGTGTTGTAAGCCACTATTTCTGTCACCTCCAGCTGAATGCCACGACCAGGCACACATTTCCTCTCTCCACCCTTGTCGGTATTCTGCAGGGACAGTTCTCTTTGGGGCACTCTGGTGCATTCCTCTTCCATTCCCAACACCACCTCTCACCCCACTGGCACCTTTCCGTGCAATTGCAGAAGGTGTCATATCTGCCTGCTTACCTCCTCCCTCCTTACCAACCGCACCATCTAGGTGAAGTGATTATTTTATCTGTAATTCACTCAATCTAGTCTCCTGGTTTCACTGCTCAGTGTGGTCTCCCCTAAACTGGGGAGACAAAAAGCAGGCTGGGTGACCGGCTTGCAAAACACCATTGTCCGGAAAAATAACCCTGAGCTTCAAGTTGCCTGCTAATTTAACATGCCACTATGTTTGCATCTTCTGTCGCAGGCCTGTTACAGTGTTCCAGCAATTTCCATTTTTGGTTCTGATTTCCAGCATCCGTGGTTCTTTGGTTTTCTTTGTTTTGGGTATATTATACTTGGTCGCCTCACTTAAGATGTGCATCGTGAGTAGCCGAGACCCAACACGCAATCTTGTGGTACTGCACTAGCTGCACCTTGTCATCCTGAAAGTGTCCTGTTTGTCCTTACTCTCTTTGTTTTTTGACAGTTAATTGTGCACTATTCTCAATCTATGTTAATTCATTCCTTCAATTCTTTGAGACTATGGAAAAATCCCTTGTCTGGACATTTTTTTAAAAACTCATTTCATGGCAAGTGAGTGTGGCTTGCAATGTATTTGTTGCCTTTTCCTAATTTCCCTTCAGATGTTGGGTGGCAATGAGACGTTTTCTTCAGGAGCACCACTTGATGTGGTTTGGTGCTCATGTAGTGTTGTTAGGAGATTTGACACCAGCCAGGTTTTCCCATGATCTTTCCCGCCTTTGGTTAAATGTGTTACCACATCACGTTTTTTAAAAAACGTTATCTGTTCTTCAAAATTGTACTTTAAGATTGAAAATTTATTTTAAATGAAAGAATGGCCTGGATCTTGGCCTATTAGCAGTGAATGTTGCAGCTATAGGACCTGTCAATTAGGAGTCTGGGTTAATTTGCTCCAGCAGTTACAATAAATCTTTACCATACATTTGTTTTAGGACTGCTCCTAGCAGGCCAGAACGTGTTCTGACAAACACTCGGCAGCAACACTCCCTCCTGGTCCTTCAGCTCTCTCTCTCTCTCTCTCTGACACGGAGATGTGCAGTGAGGGGTGCACAGATTCATGTCCTGTGCTGAGCTGTCACATGCTCTTTCTGGTATTAGTGGGTTGGATGCACTAGGGTGTTTGGTGGCCATTGCTGTGGTTTAACTTTAAACACAGTTGTATTGCTACCATCAATTAAGAAATTAATTTGCCTGTCACTAAGCCGAACACATACCTCAAAAGACCTATCTTCAGCTTGTAATGCCATAACAGGGCTTGGCTTTGCTGACAATGAGCCATTGCTAGGCTGCTGCATTAACTTTGCTGTTGGAATCATTCTGAACTTGAGAAAACAAATTGCCCCTTACAATTAAGCTAGGGTTGAACCACTTGATTCAGTTAGCAATGAACATTTCCACTATACTGCTGACTGCAAAATCTGGGCCATTTCATAGCTTTTGTTTGCAATATTGATACCTTGTGTATTAATGGCCTTTTAATAATATCTTGCATTTCTTGTCTCCAGTGGTTATGATATCCCTGTGAATCCCTTACATCTGATTCCATTTTATGCTGGAGCTCGTTTTCATGATTTTCATCACATGAACTTTATTGGAAATTATGCTTCAACCTTTACCTACTGGGATAAAATCTTTGGAACAGATTCCCAGTTTAATGCTTACAATGCAAAGTTTGCCAGCAAAGAAAAACTAGAAGATAAGATAAACTGAAGCCCAACAAGTGTATCTCACACCCTTGAACTTTCTCTAAGTTTTCAATTAAGGATAGAGGTGTCCCCAGGTCATCTCTTGCTGTAAGGGAGATTATTTAGGCTGTGCTAGAATTTTTCATCAGCTATGTTGCACCAGCAATTTAATCTCTCGAGCTCAGAAACTTCTGAGAGTTGGGAGGAATTCCACCTGAAATCCAAGGAGTTGACATCTTTCATATTTGACCAGCTATCACTTCTGCAAATTCACCAAAACAAAATGTTTACAGTGTGACAGTAAAAGGGACACAATTTGAACTGCTTTTCTCGTATTGCAAGCCGTGTGCATAGTGTACCCACTATATAATAATGCATTATAATGTGACTTAAAGCTTGTCTTTGTAACAGCTATTGCATTATTTTGGATCAGTTTGACTCATCATCATTTATAAATCTGGTGAATACAGACAACATCTTTCACAGATTTGTACATGACCCTTAAGAATTAGCCATCTAGGTATGAGAGAAAACTTTCCTTAAACTGGATTAATTTGCAGAAATTTTTAGGTTTTGTCTATGTTCTGGGTGATTTCAATCCATTATTTTCAATTTCTTGGTAAATATATATTATCTAAGATGATTTTCTTGTCAGTATTTTAATGAACCTTGATTACATTAAACCCCTTGATTACATCCCAAGACTTGACGGAATTAGTATGTAATTTTTCATATTTGCATCTAATAGTTTGGGATAAAACAAATTGTTAAAGAAATATTTCATGAAGTTTAAGTTCTTATTACCAGTAAGTGGTTCAGCGTTTTCCTTTATGGTTTGGAAGTAGTCTGCAAATTGGAATATCATTTGAATGCCAAAATACATTACAAGTTTTATTATCTGTATTTTGTTGGTGCCTTTCTCATTTTTGTTTTTTGGTTAAAAAAGGCACTGAAGGTCAGGAATTTGTTCATTTTATTTGTTCTTGAGATGTATGCATATTTCGTTGTGTCTGCATTTATTATGCACTGATGTATAAGAATAAAGACAATAGATGAACAAACAAAGGAAATTTAATTCTGCATTATAAATTGAGACTGATTTTGTTTGTGGAATAATAAGCCACTGTATTAACATATTTATGCATTGCATAAATAGTTTTTCCTTACGTTTCTATGACAACCAGTATGGAGAGTGGTCCAACATTATGAGATAGTTGTTGTGTGGAATGATCAACAACAGTTGGGAAATTTCCCATATGGGGATTGAATGGTTTATTGGTAGAAAATCTCATTTTTGACAATTGCTGTGAATATTTAACCCATGGCTTGATACAAATATTTAAGATTTCAATAGCTCTACAAATTCTCTAGCCATTCTGGAGTTAAGACTTAAGTCAATAAATGATAGCAAAGTGTGAGTACAGTTCTGGTGTCAGCATTTGTGTTGCCATTTCCACCAGTTGCATCGTCAAGGAACGTATGGATCACTGTATTCCATTTGAAATTTCATTGAGGACCCTTGTCGACTCCTCTTACCCTAATGAAATTTCTCATTTTAACAAATGTTTACATCACCTACTTGTGTATCTGTTAGCCTTGAAGGTGGAATGCATTGGCTATTTCTGGTGTGAAATAAACAACTGCTAAAGCGAATGGTTGGGAGTTTCCAAGGAGTGACAATGTAGATTGCCAGTCTGGAACATCATCTTATGAGAAGAGATTCCAATTGGGACTTATTCAGAAATACTTCCATTCTGACAGTTCTTCCATAGCTCAGAACTGTCAGAGGAAGATAAACCCATACCCAATTTTTATAGCAATCAGGGGAGACGATGGCCTAGCGGTAATTAATCCAGAGACTCGGATAATGTTCAGGGTACCCTGATTCAAATCCTGTCATGGCAGACGGTGGAATTTGAATTCTATAAAAATCTAGAATTAAGAGTTTAATGATGACTATGTAACCATTGTTGCTGTTGGAAAACCCCATCCGATTTGCTAGTGTCCTTTTTAGGGGAGGGAATCTGCTATCCTTACCCAATCTTGCCTACATATGACTCCATCCACAGCAATGTGATTGACTCTCGACTGCAGATTAGGGATGGGCAATAAATCCTGGCCTGGCCAGTGGTTTCCATGTCCCGTGAATTAATTTTTGTTTTTTAAAAAAAATGTTTGCTGTATTCTGAACTGTGAAAGTCCTGATAACATCTGACAACAACTATCAAAAACTGGCTAAATATCTCAGAAAAGTGTGATATCAGGGTGATGGATCAGTAGATTGCCAGCTGGGGCATGATGCCAAGTGTAAGATGCTAGATGAATAGCAGTGAGGGTGCCAGTTGAGTAAGATGCTAAGTGGGCAGTGATTAGGATGCAAGGGGTTGGGAGCAGGTAAGCGACGGAGTGCATAGGGCAAGTCAGGATGGGTGAAAAAATTTGGGTCTGGTGTAGGAGGGGATGTCATGCCTTGGTGGGGGAGGGTGGGAAGAGCCACAAGGTAAGCTAGGTCCAGCAGGTAATAAGGGATTCAGGGGCTTAGGGGGTAAAAGGGAGTTCATGTTCAGTCTGGGGTTGGACGAGGAGTTTTGGCTGCCTGGGTGGTTTCTGGATTGGGGTTGAGGTGGAGGAGATGTAATTTGGGGTGTGTGAGATAAATATGGGCTCACTTGAATAGTTACTCTGGAGTTAAACTATGCATTTGATGAGTAAGTATTTACTCAATCCACTGAATTCTTTGATTTTAAAATGGATTCTTTCAGAGGGTTCAAGACGTAGGAGATTTGTCTAGCAGAATCTTCAAATTCCTAGGCAATTTCTTCAGAGCCTGCTGCAATTCCTTCGGGTCCTTGTGTGCAATTCCCATTTATACTGGAATAGTGGCTAACTGGGCCATGATATTTAATATTGATCACGTGAAAAGCATGGCTTGGCCAGCAGGTGGCTCTGCAGCAATGTTTTTGCTTGAACTTTTATTTCTTATTGAGATCAGTGTGATGTACATTTTTTTGTTTAGTCATAATTACTCTGATTATTTTGGGTTTAGTTTAACATGGCCCCATCTTAATTTGAATTTTTAAAAAAAATTTCACTCTGTAAACATTACAAGTGCCCTTAGTTACCAGTCAGGTTCCACATCTTTGTATTTTTGCACATCTTCCTGTGATTTAGTGTTGCCAGTTACTGTACCTCAACTGTTAGATCACCTACCGGCCTGTTTCTGGTTTATACTGGAGGCTGTGAACCTTGGTGACATGCAAGGGAGTGCTTATTTATTTATTGACCAATTTTCTTTGTCTGCGATATTGTTTCCCCTTACCTCCCTACCAGCATTCATTGAGACCACTTGTCAGCTTCTCCTCTGGTGTCCCCTGATTAGATTCCTTTTAGCCTGGTTACTTCCACATTAAAACTGTTTTCCATTCTAACCTCATATTTACTCCTC
>NW_025966825.1:25806-30485 GCF_021869965.1 Rhincodon typus | reverse complement strand
TCTTAGCCATGGTTTATAACCAAACCCACCTCCTGAAGTCAATCAAACAATTTAGCTGGATGGTCCACATATTCTGTCCACATGTGACTAAAATTCATGGATCATCTATGTACAATACACAAATGGGTAATCCCGAAATGACCTTATTGGTTAGTCTTTGAAATGTGGCTGGCGCATTCTTTCTACCAAATGGCATGACTTTAAACTGGTACAGTCCATTCAGTGTCACAAAAGCTGAAATTTCCTTTGCTTTTTTGGACAAAGGTACCTGCCAGTATCGTCTAAGTATGTCCAGCTTAGAAATATAAGTTTCTTGTCCCACCTTCTCAAAACCATTTGGTTTTGGCACCATGATGATGAGTGAGCACCATTCGCTGCCACTCACTTTGATTATGCCATCTCCAAGCATGCTTTCGATCTCTTTGAACCTGTGCCAATTTGAGAGGTTTAAGTCTATAAAGAGGTTGCTTAATTGGGAACAGCATTTACTATGTCTACATCATGCATAATCAGTTTAGTATTTCTCAGCTTATACACGTGACAATATGTACCTTTAAGAGGGATTTGTTCTGTGCTGTTTCTCTTGAAGAAGGGGTGCTGTCAATCTAGTGCTGAGATGACAACACACTGATTTGGGAATAGAAGAAGACAGAATCAGAAGGCACTGTACTGAGAGTAGAGAGAGACAGATGGACAACAAACTGAACTGTGATTGGAGAGAGACAGATAACAACACACTGAACTGGGCATACAGACAGACAACAGACTAAACTGGGAAGAGGGAGTCAGAGACTGACAGCATGTGGAACTGAGAATAGAGTGAGAAAAAGAGACAGCACCCTGGACTGGGAATAGAAATAGAGTGACAACACACTGAACAGAGAATCAAGAAACACAGGGAGATGATACACTGAATGGGTGAAACAAGACATTTAAGTGAAAACACATAGAAACACACAGATAATACCATCAACTGGGAATATAGAGAGAGAGAAAGAGAGACAACACACTGATCTGGGAAGGAGCAGGCAGAGAATGTGACAAAACACTGAACTGGGAATAGAGAGGGACAATGATAGAACACGCTGACCTGGAAATAGAGAAACAGAGAGGCAATACAGTTAACAAGGTGTAGAGCTGGATGAACACAGCAGGCCAAGCAGCATCATAGGAGCAGGAAGGCTGACGTTTCGGGCCTAGACCCTTCATCAGAAATGGGGGAGGGGAAGGGGGTTCTGAAATAAATAGAGAGGGGGAGGCGGATAGAGGAGAAGCTAGGTGGAGAGGAAACAGACAGGTCAAAGAAGCGGGGATGGACGAGAGAGTTGCAGTGGGAGAGAAGTTACCCTCCTCCCTCTGGACAAACCTCAGGGGATCTCTCGCCCACTGCAACTCTCTTGTCCATCCCTGCCTCTTTGACCTGTCTGTTTCCTCTCCACCTAGCTTCTCCTCTATCCATCTTCTATCTGCCTCCCCCTGTCTCCCTATATATTTCAGAACCCCCTTCCCCTCCCCCATTTCTGATGAAGGGTCTAGGCCCGAAACGTCAGCCTTCCTGCTCCTATGATGCTGCTTGGCCTGCTGTGTTCATCCAGCTCTACACCTTGTTATCTCTTACATTGAAATGGAAATTGAGAGACAGATTGACAACACACTGAACTGGGAATAGGGAGACACGGAGACAACACTGTGAATGGGAATACGGAAAGACAGAGAGGCAAGGCATCGGACAGTGAAAAGGGAGGCAGAGAGTTTGACAACACAGTGATCTGGAAATAGAGAGAGGCAGATAGACAGCACAGTGAATTGGGAAAAGAGAGAGACACAGTGACAACACACTGAGCTGGGTATAGACAGAGACAGAGTGACAACACATTGATGTGGGAATAGAGACAGAGTGGCAGCACTCTCAACTGGGAACAGAGATAGAGACAGAATGATAACACAGTGTACTGGGAATAGAGAGAGACAGACAGACAACACACTGAACTGGAAAGAGGAAGTCAGAGACTGTGACAAGACCCTGAACTGAGAATAGAGAGAGATAGTGTGACAACACACTGAACCGGGAATAGAGAGTCAGACAGAGTAGCAACATACTGAACAGGGAACACAAATAAACAGTGATAAAACACTGAATTGAGAATACAGACAGAGAGAAAACACGCTGAACTGGGAATAGATGGAGCCAGATTGACAACAAACTGTACTGGGAATAGAAAGAGACAGAGTGACAACGCCCTGAACTATGAATGGAGACAAACGGTGAGACACCACATTTAAGTGTGGACATAGAGAAACAGGCAGACATCACACTGAACTGGGATTAGCGAGTTACAGTGTCATAACACACTGAAATAGGAAGAGGGAGGCAGGGACTGTGACAACAGACTGAACTGGGAATAGAGGGAGATAGTGAGAGAACACACTGAACTGGGAACAGCGAGACAGAGACAACACAGTGAATGGAAATACAGAAAGACAGAGAGACAACACACCGAAGTGGTAATAGGGAGGCAGAGAGTGTGACAACACAGTGATCTAGGAATAGAAAGAGACAGATAGACAACACAGTAAATTGGGAAAAGAGAGAGACACAAGACAACAAATAGTGAGAGACAGAGTAACAACACACTGAACTGGAAATAGAGATGGACAGAATGATAACACACTGAACTGAAATAGAGAGACAGACAGACGACACACTGAAATGGGAGTAGGAAGTCAGAAAGTGTGACAGCACACTGAACTGAGAAGAGAGAGAGACAGAGTGACAACACAGTGAGCAAAGCATCAAGAGAGATAGCGAGACAACACATCGAACTGGGAACTGGGTGAGACAGAGCAAGAATGCACTGAACTGGGAATATACAGATAGAGAGAACACACTGAGTAGGAATGTGGACAGTGAACTCAGAAGAGAAAGAGAGGGAGAGTGACAACACCATCAAGTGGGAATGGAGAAACATGCAGACAGCACGCTAAACTGGGAATAGAGAGAGAGACAGAGAGACAAAACACAGAAATGGGAATACAGAGGCAGATTGACAACAAACTGAACTGGAAATAGGGGGAGATGGAATGACAACACACTGAACTGGAAATAGTGAAAGTCAGAGCGATAACACTGAAGGGGGAATAGAGAGAGTCAGTGAGACAAAACACTTAACTGGGAATATAGAGACAGAGAGAACACAGTGAATGGTAATACGGACAGTGAACTTGGAAGAGAGACAGAGTGACAACACCATCAAGTGGTAATAGAGGGACACAGAGCCAACACACTAAAGTGGGAATAGAGAGAGGCAGAGGGACAAATACTGAAATGGGAATAGAGAGAGATGGAGTGACAACACACTAAACTGGGAATAGGGGAATTCAAAGTGACAACACACTGACTGGGAATTGAGGGAGAAAGAAGGACAACACACTGAACTGCAAATACAGACAGAGCGACAACACACAGAATTGTGAAAAGGGAGAGATGGAGAATCAACTCACTGAATTGGCAAGAGGAAGGCCGAGAGCATGACTGCACTTTGATCTATGAATTAGAGAGAGAGACAGAGTGACAACACAATGAACAGGGAATACAGACAGAGAGACAATGCACTGAACTGTGAATAGAAAGACACAGTGACAATGCACTGAACTGGAAATAGGGAGAGACCCTGAACCGGGAATAGAGACACAACTGGGGATAAACAGAGTCAGAGTGCCAACATACTAAACTGGGAATAGAGACAGGCAGAGACGCAACACACTAAACTGGGAACAGAGAGAGACAGACAGTGAGACAACACACTGAACTCGGATTAGAGGGAGACAGTGACAACACACTCAACTGGGTATACCTCGACAAAGAGGGACAATGGGTCAAACTGTGAATAGAGAGAGACATAACACTCAGCTGTGACTCAGTGAGACAGAATTACAACAACCTGATGTGGGAAAAGGGAGAGACAGAGTGACAACACACTTAATCGGTGAGACAGAGCAATAGAGTGACAACAAACTGAACTGGGAATCAACAGAGACAGAATGACAACATGCTGAAATGGGAATGTAGAGAGAGAAAGAGACAGAGCGAGAGAGATAGACAGACAGACAGCACACTGAACTGAGAATAGAGAAATACCAAGCGACATCATATGAATTGCAAACACAGATAGAGTAACAACACACTGAACTGGGAATAGAAAGAGACAGTGAGAGAACATGCTGAATTGGGACTATAGAAACCCAGAGAACACACTGAATGGGAATAGGGACAGACAGTGTGGCAACACACAGAACGTGGAAGACGGAGACAGAGTGTGTTCGCACAGTGATCTGGGAATATAGACAGGCAAAGTGAGAACAGACTGGACTTGAATAGAGAGAGACAGAGTAACAACACGCTGAACTGGGAATGAAGACAAACAGTGTGACAGTACAGTGAACTTGGAATAGAAAGAAAGAGTGACAACACACTCAACTGGGTGTACAGAGAAAGAGAGAAACAACACGCCAGGCGGGGAATAGAGAGAACCAGAGAGACAACACACTGAACTGAGAATAGAGAGATAGATTGACCACCCACTGAACTGGTAATGTAGAGAAAGAGAAACAACACACTAAACTTGGAATAGAGGGAGGCAGAGTGACAACACACTGAACAGGGAATGGGGAGAGACAGA
>NW_025966825.1:0-25406 GCF_021869965.1 Rhincodon typus | reverse complement strand
CAGAGGGTCTAGGCCCGAAACGTCAGCCTTTCTGCTCCTCTGATGCTACTTGGCCTGCTGTGTTCATCCAGCTCTACACCTTGTTATCTCTATTATAGGGAAAGACATATTGAAATCACACAACTAGGACTGAGTGAGACAGAGTGACAACACACTGACCTGGGCAAAGGGAGAGACACAGTGACAACACACTGAACTGTGAATAGAGACAGACAGTGTGACACCTCACTGAAATTGAAATAGAGCGAGAGAACGACAACACAGTGAACTGGGTATAGAGAGACACAGATAGACAACGTGCTAAACTGGGAAGAGGGAAGCAGAGAGTGTGACAGCACATTGAACTGTGAATCAGGAGAGACAGAGTGAGAACATACTAAACTGGTAATTGTGAGAGAGAAACAGACAGCACACTGCACTGGGAATTGAGACAGACAGTTTGACAACACACTGAACAGGGAATCAAGAGAGACAGGAAGACTGGAACACAAATAAATAGAGTAATAAAACACCGAACTGTGAATACAGACAAAGTAACAACATACTGAATGTAGGAGCAAATTACTGCAGATGCTGGAATCTCTAGGGAAACAACAAATGCTGGAGATCACAACAGGTCAGACAGCATCCATGGAGAGAGAGTAAGCTAATGTTTCGACTTTGGATGAGTCTCCATCAGAGCTGAAGTGCAGTGTGAAGGGGACATCATTTATGCTAAAGTTTGGGCGGTGGAGCGTGAATGTAGTGGTGTAGGGTGCTGGTGGAGAAAAGATGTTGATGGTTCAGAATTAAATGTGAGAATGGCAAAATAATGGTGTTTCTCCTGCCAGCCTATAATGGACAAACACTGGGATGGGGGGAGGGGAGAGAGGACATGATAACAAGCTAAAAGCAAGGGAAGAAATGGTTCACAATTTGAAGGTGTTGAACTCCATGTTAAATCCAGAAGGCTACAAAGTGCTGAAAATGAAATGTTATTCCTCCAGTTATCGCTATGATTCACTACAGCGTTGCAGCATGCCGAGGACAGACATGTGGCCATGTGAGCAGGACGCTGTGTTAAAATGACCGGCTACCGGCAGGTCTGGGTCATGCTTGTGTGCAGACCAGAGGTGTTCTGCAAAGTGGTTACCCAGTTTGGGTTTAGTTTCTCCAGTGCAGCGAATACAATACACAAGATTGGAGGAGGCACAGGTGAAATGCTGCTTCAACTAGAAAAACTGTTTACGCCCTTGGATGGTGAGCAGGGAGGAAGTGAAGGGGCAAGTGTTACACCTTCTGTGGTTCCATGGGAAGGTGCTGTGGAGAGGAGGGGTGGCGCTGGTGATTGTGGAATGGACTTTGGTGTCCTGGATGGAACGATCCCTGCGAAATGCAGGTTAGGGAGTAGGGGGAAGATATGTTTGGTGGGGGCTTTCTGCTGGAGTTGTCTGAAATGGTTGAGAATGATCCTTTGAATGCGGAGGCTGGTGGGATGAAAAGTGAGAACAAGGGGAACCTGATCATGCTGTTTTGAGTGGATGGGAAGGGGCACGGGCAGAATACAGGCGATAGGTCTCACAGTGGGTAGGAAACTACGGTTATGTAAGAAACAAGCCATGTTGGCAGCGCTGTTTTGGAAATTGGCATCATCTGAAAAGATGTGACATAGGCAAAGGAATGGGAGAATGGGAAGGAGTCCTTGCAGGATGTGGGGTGTGGCAAGCTGTAGTGTAGGTAGCTATGGGAGTCTGTGGCTTTGTGGTGGACGGCAGTGGACAGTTTATTCCCCAAAATGGAGATAGAGAAGTCAAGGAAAGGAAGGGAAGGGTCGGAAATGGACGATGTGAAAGTTACAGAGGGGTGCAAGTTGGAGGCAAGATTAATTAAGTTTTCAAGGTCCTGGTGGGAGCATGAAGTGGCACCAAAGCAGTTGTCACTGTACCGAATAAAGATTTGTGCGCGGGGGCCAGTGTACAACTGGAACAAGGATTGTTGCACACATCCCATAATGAGGCAGGCATAACTGGGACCCATGCAGGTGCCCATAGCCACTCCTTTGACTTGGCAGAAGTGAGACGAATTAAAGGAGAAATTGTTCAGTGAGAGAACAAGTTCAGCCAAGTGGAGGAGAGTGGTGGTGGATGAGGATTGTTCAGGTCACTGAGGGAAAAGCTGAGAGCTCTTAGAGCATACTGGTGGAGAATGGAGGTATAGAGGGATTGGACATCCATGGTGATCAAGACGCAGTTAGGGCTAGGGAACTGGAAATTGTCAACATGGTGGAGGGCATCAGAAGAATTGTGGATGTAGATGGGCAGTGTCTAGACAAGTGGAGAGAGGATGGAGTCAAGGTAGGAGGAGTGAGCTCAGTGAAGCAGGAACAGGCTGATATGATGGGCCTACCGAGGCAGACTGGTTTGTATATTTTGGGAAGGAGGTAGAAGCGGGCTGGCTGGGGATGGGAGACTACAAGGTTGGAGACTGTGGTGGGGAAGATCTCCGGAGGTAATGAGGTCAGTGACAGTCCTGGCAACAATGGATTGATGTTTGGATGTAGGGTCATGGTCCAGGGGGTGGTAGGAAGAAGTGTCTGAGAGCTAGCATTGAGCCTCTGTAAGGTAAAGATCAATGCGCCAGACTACAATGGCACCACCCTTATCAGCGGGTTTGATAACAAAGTTTGGGTTGGACCTAAGAGAGCAAAGTGCAGCAATTTCAGACGGTGTGCGGGTTAGAGTGGTGAAAGGAGCAGAGAAATTGAGACAGCTGATATCACGTCGGCAGTTTTCACTGAAGAGATTGAGTTCAGGTAAGAGGCCGGGGAAGGGGTCCCAGTGGATGGTGAATACTGGAGGAGCGTGAAGGGATCAGTGGAACGAGGAGGAGATTCCTGCCCGGAGAAGTGAGCGTGGAGACGGAGATGATGGAAAAAACACTTCAAAATCATGAAGAGCGAAAACACACTCAACTGGGATTGAGTGAGACAGAATGGCAATACACTGACATTATCATTGTACCAGCAGACAAAGAGTGCATGACTGTCATAATGACCAAACCAGACTATGTTAAGAAAGCAGAGGCATTGCTCGCAGATACAACCACTTACCAACAGGTGGTGATAGACCCATCCCCACAGCTAGGTAATAGGATCACTCAGACACTGAAGAGACTAAAGGATGCAGGATAGATAACCAAGACGGATTACATGAGAATGAAACCAGAAGGCACGAACACCCTCTGCTTCAATGGACTTCCTTAAGTACAGAAACCAGACATCTCCCTCAGACCCATCGTTTCCCTACCAGGCACATCTTCACACAACTGGCCAAGGACCTACAACAGAGATTGAAACACCTAGTAGACGGATCACCTCATTCTATCCACTCAACCCAAGAATTCCTCGATACGCTCAAGAACATAAAATTCAGCAACGACAAGATTTGACGTCACAGCATTATTCACATCATTCGACATCCCACTAGCCAAACAAACAGTGGCTGCATTGCTAGAGGAAGCAGCAACACAGACCAGCAGCTCCATCAGCAATGACAACATACTTAACTACTAGACCTGTGCCTCACCACACACTCCGTCTTTAATGGTCAAGTATACAAACAGATCAACAGTACACCCATGGGGTCACCCATCTCAGGACTCATTGCAGAAGCAGTCATGAAAAGTCTAGAGCACACCATCCTCCCCGCATTCAAACTAAACTGTGGATCCAGTCCGTAGATGACACATTTGTCATTATTAAACGCAATAAATTAGAAGAGACCCACCAGCTCATCAACAATGTATTTGCTGGGATTAAATTCATGAGAGAAGAAGAAAACAAGAATCAAATTTTGTTTCTGGATATCAGAGTTGAGCGTATGACCAATGGGGAGTTCCAATACAGTATACAGAAAAGCAACCCACACTGATCAAGTCTTCAACTTCCACAGTAACCACCCCAGCATCCACAAACAAAGCTGCATTAGGACACTATTTAAACGGGCCATGACTCACTCCAGAGCTACACAGGAAGAGGAAGAACACCTATACAAAATCCTTGCTATGAACAGATATCCCCGTAACTTCATCCACAGATGCCTACTAAACAGGCAACAACAGGAGGACACAGTACGCCCTAACACACTGACCACACTGCCCTACATCAAGGACAAATCAGAACTGACAACAAGACTCTTAAGACCACTAGGAATCATGGTGGCTCACAAGCCCACAGCCATTCTACGACAAACACTCACAAGGATTAAAGACCCCATTCCTACAACATGCAGAACCAACGTGGTTTACAAAATACCAAGTAACGACAGCCACAAACATTAAATTGGAGACAGGAAGGAAATTAGCCATCAGAACACATGAACATCAACTAGCAGCAAAACAACACGACGAACTTTCCCTAATATCTGTACATTCAGACAATGAAAGCCATCAGTTTAACTGGGTCAAAGTAACCATAGTAGCCCAAGCCAAACATAGACACGCACGAGAATACCTAGAGGCATGGTTCTCCACCCATACTTCAATCAACGAGCATATAGAATTGGACCCCATATATAAACTCATACAGATCAAAACTGGAAATGACAGTACTCACCATAATGGACTGGACAGTATAAATTCCAAGTGGAGTAGAATAACATTGCTTCACTGGAGGCCTCACTGATGATGTCATCTAGCATGGTGACGAAACGTCTGAACGAGAACAAGCCAACTCGGCGAGCAAGTCAACAACCTCGCATGGAAAGGAAAAATTTAGAAGGATCTGGGCCAAGTGCAAGGAAATGGGGTTAGCATGGATGGACATTTTGGACGGCATGGACCACTTTGGGCCGAAGGACCTGTCTCCATGCTGTAGGTTTCTATGACTATGACTCTATGAAAGTGTCTTGTCTCTGCTGAGTACCAGTCAGTTTCTTCTGGGAAGTGGAATTGCAATATTAAATCCTGGGACAAGAGTGAGTTTTGTTTTTAAAAGTGGCCCCATACAAATCAGCAGCCTCTTGCTTACTGTAAAGTAGGACTTTAGCCCATTCCAGACTGTCTATTGGATCTCACTTTGTGCCAATTGCCTGCAGCACTACTGGCACAAAAAAAGTGCTTGGTTTACAAAAAATAATATTGTCAAAAATAAATGCTACAATCTTTTTAAATAGGAGACAATGCAGTGTACGATTAAATCAGAGAGAGACAGAGACAAAAGATCAGAGATGGAGTACGTAAAATTATGAGAGACACGGATGGGATGGATAGTTGAAGTCTCTTTCCCGGGAAGGAAATATCAAATCTGCGGGACATAGGTTTCAGGTGAGAGGGGGAAAGTGTAAAGGAGATGTGCAAGGAACCGTGCTGCTAAGGGAGGTGGTAGAAGCGGATACAGTTGCAATGTTTAACAGACATTTAGGCAGAAACATGAATAGGCAGAGAGTAGATGGATATGGACTATGTGCAGGCAGATGGGATTAGATTTAGAACAGCATCATGGTTGGCACAGATATGGTGGAATGAAGGGCCTGTTCCTGTGCTGTCTTGTTCTATGTTCTATGGAATGAGAGAGTAGAGAAAAGAGAAAGGGAGAAATGTTTTCAATTTGTCAAACAACAGAACTTTCCCTTTCTGTAGTAATGGAGTGATAAATGGTCCCTTCAGTGGCATCAGTGAGACACACAATCTCGTTTCTGTCACATTGTTTGTGGGATCTTTCTATGCACTGATTTGAATGCATTGTCTTGAGGGTCTTGAAATTAAACAGCCTAAACTGGAGTCTGGTGCAGTTCCTGAATCATTATTGTCTGTATTAATGTCAGGAATTTGACTTTAGAATGAAAAGTCCAGGAGGACTACTTTTAATTCAGTTTACTGAAAATCTGATTGTGGAACTCTGTGTCCCTCTGTCTCTCTCTTTCGCCCTCTCCTTCCTGTCTTGAGAGAGAAAGAGAAAGAGCGGGAGAGGGTCAGAGACATTCCTCAGTGTATTTCAATCAGAGAGAGGGAGAGTAAAGACATACATGGGCTTAGAAAGAACGGGACTGTCTGGATTCACACCAGTGAAGTTAGACCTTGTTGTGATTAGATTGTCTGAATGTTTTCCCACTTTACAACAGGGACAGCATTTCAAAAATTAATTCACTGACTGGTAAGATCTCCTAAAGGTCTTCAATTGATGTCACAATCTTTAGTTTTTAAGAAAATTCAGCCCTTTTCTGGGTAGGCTTAGGGAAGAGTTGAGTTGTGAACGCACTGGTGCTTGTGGTATTTTACTATGCATGCATTGCCTATGTCACTTACTTGATCACAGCCATACAGAAAAAGAATCAGACCAAGAGAAAACAATGTTATGAGAGAGAAAGAGCTTGAGGGGCATGACAGAAGCATAGTGAGAAGCAAGTTGTTTGCAGCTGCAGGGAGGAGAGAAGAGAAAAAGAGATAGGTAGGAGGATAGAGTGCGAAAGAGGGAGTTGGAGGGGGCTGGGCAGAGATAAAGAAAGTCACAATCTGAAACCAAATGTTCAAAATTTCTGAAGAACAGTCCAGACCTGAAACATCAGCTTTCCTGCTCCTCTGATGGTGCCTGGCCTGCTGAGTTCATCCAGCTCTACACTTTGTTATCTCAGACCCCAGCACCAGCAGTTCCTACTATCTTGCATTGTGAGATCTTGCTGTGTAAAATACCTGCTGAATCCACTAAAATACAACAGAGACCAGCCTGTAAAGATTCATTCATTGACTGCCAAGTGGTCCGAAGCGCAGGGTACAAGGAGCATGGACTAACAATGGATAAAGTATACGTGAGTATTCATAGTGACTTATAACCCTGGCTCAGTCAATGTCCCTTTACCGACTTGTACTCCAACCTTTAAAGGAGAAATTCCACTTGGTAGCAAAGGGTCTTAGGTAGCGGTTTAGTAGGTGATCCAAACTTAAGTGCATGGTCATGAGCCAACTTGAGGCTGGAGACATCTTGGATGGTTAAAGTTAACTAGGCATGACAGCACTATGAAAGTGGCCCACAGGTAGGACTTGACCAAAAAGGACGGGTTAGTAAAGGCAAGCAGGTAGTCTTTGTCTATATGAACATTGTGTGGAGGTGCCCATGTTGGACTGGAATGGACGAGGTAAGAAGTCACACGACACCAGGTAATGGCCCAACAGGTTTATTTGAAATCACAAACTTTCAAAGCACTGCTCCTTCATCAGGTAAAGTGCATTGGCACAGAATTTATAGCAGAGAGATCAAAAGATCATACGAATGGTGTGAGTGGAGTGTCGACAGGTTGAATAATAAGTCTCTGCAGGTGATCAAGTGTGTCCAATGGTGTGAGTAAAGTGTCAACAGCTGAATAGCAAGTGAAGGGATGACCTATAATCCAATTAATTGAGGCAGTGAGATAATTAAAAAAAGCTAAAAATAAGGTGGTGCTGGAGACAAACCAAATGGCTGGAATAACATGATAGATATGAGTGCTGAGGGTGTAAACAAAGTAACAAGTAATCCAAAACTAATTAAAGTAGAGAGATCATAACAAGTTATTAAAGTGATGGTGTTAAAACAGGACAGTAAGGAAAATTTTGCAGATACAGAACAGTATCATGAGGTTACATGTAGCGCAACATGAACCCAAGATCACGATTGAGACTGTCCTCATGGGTACAGAACTTGGCTGTCAGTCTCTACTTGGCGATTCTATATTGTTATATATCTGAAAGGTAACATTGGAGTCTCCTAAAGGCCAGAAGGAGTGATGAGGGCAAGCAGATGTTTCTCAGTCTATCACTGCCTCTTCCCCACCGCTACCATTCTGCAAGCTCTCTATCCCCTTGTTTGAGGTTGACCATCTCAGCTCTAGGACATTATAGAATCCATACAATGTGGAAGCAGGTCATTCAGCCCATTGAATCCACATTGGGACCCCCAATGAAGAGCACCATTACAGACTTATCACCCACCTTGTCACTGTAACCCTCCATTTCCTATCACTAATCACTGGACCATATGGGTAATTTAGCATGGCCAATCTACTTAACCACATCTTTGGATTGTGTGAGGAAACCTGTGCAGACAGTCGCCCAAGGATAGAATCGAACCCAGGTGCCTGGTGATATGAGGCAGCAATGCTAACTGTTGAACCACCATCTCAGTTCTTAATTAGACAGATCTGATCAAGGAGTCTAAGATGAAGAACCCGTAGGGATCAGTGACCATAATATTCACCCTACAATTTGAGAGGGAGAAGATTGAATTAGATGTAGTGGTATGGCAACTGAGTAAAGGTAACTGCACAGACAGGAGGGAGAAGCTGGCCAGAGTGGATTGGATGGGAAACTTTGCCAGGAACACAGTGGAGCAGGGGTGTATGGGGAAAATTCAAGAGACACAGCAAAAATTCATTCCAAAGAAGAAGAAACATTCTATGCGTAGGATGAAGCAACCGTGGCTGACAAAGGAATCCAGGGTTAGCATAAAAGCAAATCAAAAAGCGTACAATGTTGATTTTCGGGGTGGAAGACACCATTAGCACACCAGAACTTGAAGACTGTTGGGGTTCAGAGGTGAGTGTAGTGGCCATCACAACGGAGAAGGTACTTGGGAAGCTAAAAGGTCTGAAGGTGGATAAATCACTCAGACCAGATGAACTACACCCCAGAGTTCTGAAGGAGACTGCTGAGGTATTGGTGGTGATCATACAGAAATCATTGGAGTCAGGGAGGCTCCTAGAGAGCTGAGAAATGGCTGATGTAACACCCCTATTTAAGTAGGCAGGGCGGCTTAAGACAGGAATCTATAGGCCATTTAGCCTCAGCAGTTGGTACAAGTTTAGATTCCATTAGTCAGGATGCGATTGTAGAGTACTTGAAACCACATTGTAAAATGGTGCTGAGTCAGCATGACTGTGTTAAGGCCAGGTCATGCCTGACAAATCAAAAACAGATCCTTTAACGAGTTAGACAAAGTAGAGGCCAGTCACATGATTTATGTGAATTTCTGGAAGGCCTTTGACAAGGTGCCCCACAGCAAATGTGCTAAATCAAATGGGAGCACATGGTGTTTCAGGCAAGGTATTGGCATGGACAGAGGATTGGATGGCTGGAAGAAATCAGAGAATAGGGATAAAAGGGTTTTTTTCAGGAAGGCAGCTGGTGCTCACGGAGTTCTACAGGCCCATAGTGGGACAGTAACTTTTCATGTTATACATTAACGACGTGGATGAAGGAACTGAGGGCATTGTTGCCAAGTTTACAGATGACACAAAGATATGTGGAAGGACAGGACATGATGACAAAGTGGGGAAGCTGCAGAAGGACATAAACATGCAAGGAAAGTGGGCAAGAAATGGAAAGTGGTATATGGTGTGGTAAAATGTGAAGTTACGCACATTGTTCGTAAAAATAGAAGCATAGACAATTTCGTAAATGGGAAAACACTTCAGAAATCTGAACCACCAAAGAAATTTGGAGTCCTAGATTAGGATTCTCTTAAGGTTAACATGCAGGCTCATTTGGCATTTTTGAAGGCAAATGTAATGTTAGCTTTCATTTCAAGAGGGCTAGAATACAAGAGCAAAGATGTACTGCAGAGGCTTCTTAAGCTCTGGTCAGACTGCATTTGGAATATTGTGAGCAGTTTTGAGCCCTGTATCTAAAGAAGGATATGTTAGTATTGGATGGAGTCCAGAGGCGGTTTACAAGAATGATCTGAGTAATGAAGGGCTTGAAGGGATGAGGAACAGTTGAGGACTCTGGATCTGTATGAGATGGAGTTAAGCAGGATGAGGGGGAACATGATAAAAACTTATAGACTTCTGAGAGGCCTACATAGAGTGGACATGGGAGAGTTTCAACCAGTGGGAGACATTAGGATCCGAGGGCACAACCTTGGAGTGAAGGGCCGACCCTTTAGAACTGAGATAAGGAAGAAGTTCTTAAGCCAGAGTGTGGTTAATCTGTGGATCTCATTGCTACAGACGTCTGTGGAGGTCAAGCCATTGAATGTATTTAAGACAGAGGATAGATAGTTTCTTGATTAGGAAGGGGATCAAGGGTTATGGGCAAAAGGCAGGAGAATGAGTTTGAGAAAGATATCAACCATGATCGAATGGCAGTGCAAACTCGATGGGCCAAATGGGCTAATTCTGCTCCAATATGTTATCATCTTATTAGGTCAGATGATCGAAAACTTGGTCAAAGTGGAAGATTTAAGGATCTTCTTAAAGGAGGAAAGTCAGGTCAAGTGGCAGAAAGCAGTGGAAGTTACTCCAGAGATTGGAGCCTGGTAGGGTTGCCAATGGTAGAGTGATTAAAATTTTAGATGCTTAAGAGTGAATTAGTGGTACACAGATATCTCGGAGGGTTGTGGAGTTGGTGATTAAAAATAGGAAGGAGCAAGGCCATGGAGCAATTTTAAAAAAACATATTTGTGCCTTTGCTTAAGAAGGGATGAAACAAGAAGCCTGGGAATTATAGACCTGTCAGTCTGACTTCAGGGCTGGTTAAGTTGTTGGAAGTGATTCTGAAAGATATGCATTTGGAGAGGCAAGGACTGATCAGGGATGATCACCATGGCTTTGTGGGTGGGAAATCATTTAGGGGAGGCACTGGCCTACTGGTGTTATCGGTGGACTATGAATCTCAAGACCCAGGCAATGTTCTGGGGTCTAGGGTTCAAATCCTGCCGTGGCAGAGGGTGGAATGTTAATTCAACAAATATCTGGAATTAAGGGTCTGATGATGATCATGAATCCATTGTTGATTGGGGAAGAATGTTTCTCGTTCACTAATGCCCTTTGGGGACGGGAATCTCCCATTCTTACCTGGTCTGTCCTACCTCTGGGAAATCAAGGATGGACAATAAATGCTGGCCTAGCCAGTGATGCTCAAATTCTGTGAATGAGTTTTTAACAGCATGGCTCTAGTAGACTAATGGATAAGGCACAGACCTTCTAAGCAAGGGATTGTGGATTCTAGTCCCATCTGGAGTCAAAATAGTTTGGGGCGGCACTGCGGCTCAGTCGCTAGCACTGCTGCCTCACAGTGCCAGGGACTGGAGTTCAATTACAGCCTTGGGCGAGTGTCTGTGTGTACTTTGCAAATTACAGGTTTGGGGTGGTTCTGGGTGGGATGCTCTTCAGAGAGTTGGTGTACACTCAAGGGACTGAATGGCCTGCTTCCACACTCTAGGGATTCTGTATAAAAGTAACCAATGAGACTGATGAGGACAGACCGCTAGATATTGTTTACTTGGACATAACTAAAGGCTTTGACAAGACTGCACATGACAGACTAATTAGTAAAGTTAGATCACATGGGATTTGGGGTGAGCCTACCAATCAAATACTAAATTGGCTTACTAGCAGGAGACAGAGAATGATGGCGAAGAGTTATTTTTCTGACTGCAGTGTTCCAAAGGGATCGGTGCTGGGTCCACTTTTGTTTGTTATAATATGAATTATTTGGATGAGAATATAACAGGCATGCTGGTTAAGAAGGCATTTGGCACGCTTGACTTCATTGGTTAGACCACTGAGTATATGAGTTGGGACATCATATTTAGGTTGTACAGGACATTGATGAGGCCTCTTCTGGAGTGCTGTGTCCAGTTCTGGTTGCCTTGTTATAAAAGGATATTATTAAGCTAAAGGGGGTTCAGAGGAGTTTTATCAGGATGTTTCTAGGAATGGAGGGTTCAGTTATAGGGAGAGGCTGGATAAGCTGGTGATTTTGTTTCACTGGAACGTAGAGATTGAGATAACCTTATAGCGGTTTATAAAAGAATGAGGAATATAGACAAGGTGAATGACAGGTGTCTTTTCCCTAGGGTGGGGCATTTCAAGACTATGGGGTGCATTTTTCAGGTAAGAGGAGAAAGATTTTTAAAAAAGGACATTTGCAGCTATTTTTTTTCAACACAATGTGGTTTTTGTGTGGAGTGAACTTCCTGAGAAAGCGATGGATGTGGGTACAATTAAAATGTTTAAAATGCATTTGGTTAAGTCCATGAATAAAGAATGTTTGGAACGACATGGGCTAAACACAGGCAGGTGGTACAAGTTTAGTGTGGGATTCTGGTTGGACTGAAGGGTCTATTTCCGTGCTGTGTGGCTAATACTAGGACTATAAGCAATATGAATATATTAACCTGAAGCCATTATTTTACCAGGGTAAGAATACATTCCATGCAAATGTATTTTATGACCTGGATTCAACACACAGAAATACCACAGACGCTATTGAGTTAACTATAGCAAACAGGATTAGCCTTATATAGATAGGAATGGTATCAAGGGACACTGCACTAATCTTTAGATTTTTAAGCTGCAAGACAGCTGGTCATCTGACTACTTGCATATTTAGCACACCTTTTATAATGTATAATAAATGGAATAGCATGGAACTGGTCAGGAGAAGGGTTTTTATTAAAATAGATTATGGTCATAAAGATTTTTCCTTTATTTTTCGTTACAGTCGAAACCTAACATGAACAGTTCTGAGCAAATCCTACTTCAGGCCACACTTTATCACTGAAAATTAGATACCTGTCTTGAAAGGTTTTGGGCAATGATTGGTGTGCTGATGTACAGCTACCACATTGGAAGCTGCTACTGCGCATAGATTTTGGAGGTCCATGAACCAGCAGGAAAAATTCAAGGAACGTCGGATTTGAGGAGCAGTTCAAAGAAGACAGAGATAGTGGTGAAAAGGGTGGTGAGTAGGTGGAATTGTTATCCATGACCATTGAATGGCAGAGCAGCTACCAAAGGTTTAATCCTGCTCCAAATTCGTATGTTCATACGTATGTTTGAATAGTGAGGGACGGAATTCCAGAGGCTAGGATCTTGGCAGCCAATGATGGAGTGATAAAATTTGCAACTGTGCAGGACACCAGAAGTTTCAAGTAGCAGAAATGTTGGAGGGTTGTGGACCTGGAGGAGATTACCAAGATAGAAAGAAGTGAAGCCGTGAAAGGATTTGAAAATGCAAAAGAATTTTATTCACAGCAGGTGTGGCAGTGAAAGAGACAAAGTACACATTAGGATCTAGTTACTAGAATTTTTGACGAGCTCAAGTTTATAAAGAGCCCATAGTAGGAAGACAGACAGCAGAGTATTGGAAATTATTGGGCCTACAATTAACAAAGTGAAAGTAAAGTCCTATTGCATTCCAGGGCTGCTCTCTCATTAGAGAAATGACTGGTGGTGGTTTATCCTGAGGGCGACCATGCCGCAGGCGAGGAAAAATGTTGAGAAAGGAGACGTTCATGGTAACCCCAGCCAGAATTGAACCCACACTGTTGGCACCACTGTGCATCACAAACTAGCCAACTGAGCTAACTGATCCCCAGAATAGGTGTGGATGAAAGTTGCAGTAACAGATGAGCAGGAAAGGTGGGCAATGTCTTGGAGGAAACCTTGGTGAAGGGGTCAGACACTCCATTCAAAGTCAAATAAAACATCATGATCTAGATAAGTATTGTAATATGCTTCAGAGACGGATGGAGGTCGTAGCTAGGGACAAGGGGCAGAAAGTCAATGTAGTCAGTCTGTTCACCTTTGATTTGGAGGAAATTTTTGCTCATCAAATACTGAATATGGGAGAAGTATTCTGAGAAATGAGAACCTGTGGAGAGATCAAGAGACCTGGTCTGATCTACAGGGTTACGAAAAGCAGGCAATAATGTGGATTTGAGGTCACAATCAGACCTTATGAAATGGCAGAGCAAGCTCGAGGGGCTGAAGGGTCTATCTCTCCTCCTCTTTCTTACAATCATATGAAGCAGTGCTGGAGGTTTGTGGACCCCAGATGATAGTATACAATGTCCATGTGATATCGAGGGCTTTGCATTTATCCATGTGAAGAAATGGAGTGTGCATGAGATATTGAAGGGTCCATTATCTTTTGTTCATGTTTGAACCAAGGCTGTAATGAGGTCAGTAGCTGAGTGGCCCTGGCGGTACCTAAACAGGGCATCACTTGGCAAGTTAGCACTATTAATGACATCTTTCGTCACTTTACTGATGATCAAGAGTAGATTGATGGGGCAGTATTGGCTAGGTTGTATTTGTCCTGCTTTTTACCTGGGCAATTTTCCACATTGTTGGGTAGATTCCACTGTTGTAATTGTATTGGAAGAGTGTGACTAGGGATGCAGCATGTTCTGGAGCACAAGTCTTCAGCACAATGTTATCAGGGTCCCTAGCCTTTGCAATATCCAGTGCCTCCAACCGTTTCTTGATATCATATGGATTGAATCAAATGGCTGAAGACTGGTATCTGGTTGGGCTCTTCCATCATTGAGGATGAAGATATTTGTAAGTTGTTTAATTGTCCACTACTATAAATGACTGGATGTGGCAGGACTACAGAGTTAGATCTGATCTGTTGGTTGTGGGTTTGCTTAGCTCTGTCTATGACTTGGGGCTTATGCTGTTTGGCGTGCAAGTAGTCCCATCTGGTAGCTTCACCAGGTTGCCACCCATTGTCAGTTATGCCTGGTGCTGCTCCGGGCATGCCCTCCAATGAACTAGGAATGATGTTCTGGCCTGATAGAACAAGGAACAGTATAGCACAGAAATGGGCCATTTGGCCCACGATGTTGTGATGAACACGACGCCAAATTAAACTTAATCCCTTCTGCCTGCCCTTGGTCCAGATTTCTCCATTCCTAGCATATTCATGTGCTTTTCTAAAATCCCCTTAAATGCCCTTATCATATTTGCCTTCACCACCCCTGGCAATGTGTGCCAGACGCCTAACACTTTGTAAAAAACTTGTGCTCACATCTACTTTGAATTTTCTCCCTCTCACCTTAAATGCAGGTCCCCTAGTATTAGACATTTCAGTTCTGGGAAAAAGGTTCTGACTGTCAACCCCATATAAAATCTCACAATTTTATAGTCACCCTTCAGCCTCTGCTGCTCCAGAGGAAATAACCCTAGGTTATCCAGCCTCTCCTTCTAGCTCATAACCTCTAATCCAGGCAGAATCCTGGAAAACTTCTTCTGCACCCTCTCCAAAGCCTCCATATCCTTCCTGTAATGTGGTGACCAGAACTGAATGGAACACTCGAAGTGTGGCCTAATCAAAGTCTTATAAAGCTGAACATGACATTCCTGACTCTTGTACTCAATGCCCTGTATTGACATGCCATACAATTCTTTACCACTCTATCCACTTGGAATTGTAGTGTCTGGGTGAAGGTTTTTGCTCATTCATTCATGAGGCAAGGGTGTCACTGGCTAGTCCAGCATTTATTGCCTCCCTAATTGAAGACAGGCCAGTTAGGAGTTAACCACATTGCTGTGGGCTGTGGATTCACAAGTAGGCCAGACCAGATAATGATGGCATTTTCCTTCCTCAAAAGGACATTAATGAACCAGATGAGATTTTTTAACTATCGGCAGTAGTTTCATGGTCATCATTGGACTCTTATTTCCAGAATTGTTTTGAATTCAAATTCTATCATCTGCCGTGGTGGGATTCAAACCCAGACCCCCAACCGCAAAGAACATTTCCTGGGTCTCTGGATTAACAGTGCAACACCATCAGGCTGTCACCTCCACATATGCAGGCCATGAGATCGCAGACTGTATTAGAGTACAATTCTGCTGCTGTTGATGACCTATTTTACCTCACGGATCTTGAGTTTCTGGATCTGTTCAAAGTTTGTCCAATTTGGCGCACTGATAATGTCACACAACACAATAGAGGTTATTCTTAATGTGAAGGTGGGATAGCATCTCCACAAGGACTGTGTGGTGTCATTCTTAGTGATACTATCATGGGCAGATGCATCTGTAGCCAAAGTCCAGCAGCTACACTCTTTAGGACCCAAGCAGTAGTGCTGCTACCAAGCAACTCTTGGTGGTGGACATTGAAGTCCCCCATGCAGAGTACAGTTTGCACCCTTGTCATCCTTGGTGCTTTCTCCAAGTGTTGTTCAACATGGAGGAGAATTGATTCATCAGCTGAGGGAGGGCAGTGTGTGGTAACCATCAGTGGGTTTCCTTGCCATGGTCCACCTGAAGTCCTGAGACTTCATGGGGTCTGGAGTCAATATTGAGGACTCCCAACTATATTCACCAGTGTGCTGATAGAAGAGGACATATCCAAGGATGGTGATGATGCTGACTTGCACATTGTCTAAAGGGTATAATTCCATGAGTATGACTACAGTGTAGTTGTCAGTTGAAGGTGCTAAATTGGGGGAAGGCTAATTTCAACAACATTAGGCAGGAACTGAAGAATGTAGATTGGAGGCAGATGATTGAGGGCAAATCAACATATGGTATGTGGGAGGCTTTCACGTGTAAGTTGCTGGGAACTCAGGACTGACATATTTCTTTAAGGATGAAGGATAAGTATGGCAACTTTAGGGAACCTTCGATAACGAGATATATTGTGAGCTTAATCAAAAAAAAAGGAAGCGTTTATCAAGGCTAGGAGGCCGGGAACACACGAGACAAGGGTGGAAAAGAAGGAAAAGTCGAAAGAAACTTAAGCAAGGAGTCAGGCGGGGTAAAAGGGGTCATAAAAAGTCATTGGCCAACAAGATTAAGGAAAATCCCAAGGCTTTTTACACATACGTAAAGAGCAAGAGGATAGCCAGGCAGAAGGTTGGCCCACTCAAGGACAGGAAAGGGAATTTATGTGTGGAGCCAGAGGAAATGGGCGAGGTATTAAATCAGTACTTTGCGTCAGTATTCACGATAGAGAAGGACTTGGTGGATGATGAGTCTTGGGAAGGGTGTGTAGATAGTTTGGGTCATGTTGAGATCAAAAGGGAGTAGGTATTGAGGGTCTTGAAAAACATTAAGGTAAAGAAGGGCCTGATTGGATATACCCCAGAATACTGAGAGAGGCAAGGGAGGAAATTGCTGGGGCCTTGAGGGAAATCTTTGTATCCTCACTGGCCACAGGGGTGGTCCCAAAGGATTGAAGAATAGCCAGTGTTGTTCCTTTGTTTAAGAAGGGTGACAGGGATAATCCAGCTAATTACAGGCCGGTGAGCCTTACGTCAGTGTTCAAAAGTTGATTGGGTGAGGTTGTTGCAGGCAAAGGGATGCCTGGTAGGGAAATTATTGGAGAGGATTCTTCAAGACAGGATTTACTCCCATCTGGAAATCAATGGGCATATTAGCAAGAGACAACAGGGTTTTGTGAAGGGGAGGTCGTGTCTCACTAACTTGATTGAGTTTTTTGAGGAAGTGATGAAGTTGATCGATGAGGGTAGGGCAGTGGATGTTGTCTACGTGGACTTCAGTAAGGCCTTTGACAAGGTCCCTTATGGCAGGCTGATACAGAGGTACCATACACATGGGGTCAGAGGTGAGCCTACAAGAAGGATAAAAAATTGGTTCTGTGATAGAAGACAGAGGGCAGCAGTGGAAGGGTACGTTTCTGAGTGGAGGGCCTGTGACTAGTGGCGTTCCTCAGGGATCAGTGTTGGGACCTTTGCTATTTGTCATATATATAAATGATTTGGCGGAGAATATAACTGGTCTGATTAGTAAGTTTGCTGATGACAGAAAGGTTGGTGGTATTGTGGATAGTGATGAGAACCGTCAAAGAATACAGCAGTATATAGATCGGTTGCTGTCTTGGGCAGAGAGATATCAGATGGAGTTTAATCTGGAAAAATGGGAGGTAATGCATTTTGGAAGGTCTAATCCAGATGGAAAATATACAGTAAATGGCAGAACCCTTAAGAGTACTGATAGGCAGAGGGATTTGGGTGTACGGGTGTACAGGTGCACAGGTCACTGAAAGTGGTAATGCAGGTGGAGAAGGTAGTCAACAAGGCATATGGCATGCTTGCTTTCATCGGCCGGGGCATTGAGTTTAAAAATTGGCAGGTAATGTTGCAGCTTTATAGACGCTTACTTTGGCTGCATTTGGAATATTATGTTTCACTTGTGGTCGCCACACTACCAGAAGGATGTGGTGGCTTTGGAGAGGGTACAGAAAAGATTTACCAGGATGTTGCCTGGTAGGGAGGGCATTAGCTATGAGGAGAGGTTGGAGAAACTTGGGTTGTTCTCATTGGAATGCCGGAGGTTGAGGGGTGATCTGATAGAGGTCTACAAGATTATGAAGGGCATGGACAGACTGGACAGTCAGAAGCTTTTTCCCAGGGTGGAAGAGTCAGTTACCAGGGGCCACGTGTTTAAGGTGCGAGGGGCAAGGTTTAAAGGTGATGTACGAGGCAAGTGTTTTACACAGAGGGTGGTGGGTGCCTGGAACTCACTGCCGGGGGAGGTAGGGGAAGCAGACACTATCGTGGACTTTTCAAGGGTGTCTTGACAAATATATGAATAGGATGGGAATAGAGGGATACGGTCCCCGGAAGGGTAGGGGGTTTTCGTTGTGATGGGCAGCATGTCAGTGCAGGTTTGGAAGGCCGAAGGACCATTTCCTGTGCTGTAATTTTCTTTGTTCTTTGTTCTAAATTGTTGCTTGATTAGTCTGTGAGACCGCTCTCCCAGTTTTGGCACTAACGCCCAGGAGTTATCGAAGAGAACGTTGCAAGGTTGACTGGCCTGATTCCACTGTTGTCTTTCCCAATGCCAGGTGGTCTGTCCGGTTTCATTTCTTTGAGACTTTGTAGCATTTAATACAACTGAGTGGCTGGCTAGGCCAGAGTCAACCACATTGCTGTAGGGTTATAGTAACATATTGGCGAGACCAGGTGCAGATGGCAGATTTCCTTCCCAATAACAATGGTTTCATGGTCATCAGTAGATTCTTAATTCCAGATTTCTTTTTTATTGAATTCACATTCAACAATCTGCCGTGACAGAATTCAAACCCAGGTTTTTAGAACTGTGACTGAGTTTCTGGATTAATAGTCTCAATAATCACTGGGCTGTTACCTCCCCCATGTCATAAATCTAACTCCTCATAGATTCATGCAGTATGCAAGAGGCCTTCAGCCCATTGAGCCTGTACCAGCAAAAAGCATATGTCTATCTGCACTAGTCCCACTTTCCTGCACAAGGCAAGTTCTAAATTGGGGCAGGGCCAATTATGATGATCTTTGACATGAACTTTCAAAAGTTGATTGGGCGAGGCTGTTTGCAGGCAAGGGGATGTCTGGTAAGTGGGAGTCTTTTAAAAGTGAGTTAGAGGGTACAGGGCCGGCATGTTCCGGTTAGAATGAAGACTGAGGCTGACAGGAGTAGGGAACCCTGGATGATGAGTTATTGAGGACCTGGTCAAGATAAGGAGGCTTATGACATTTATAGGCAGCTGGGATCAAGTGAATTCTTTGAGGAATATCTTTGAAGTGTCACAGTACACTTGGGAGAAATCAGGAGGTAAGAGATGGCTTTCGCAGATAAGGTAAAGGAGAATTCAAAGAGATTCTACAAGTACATGAAGGGCAAAAGAGGAATTAGGGAGAGAGAGCAATGCCTCTTAAAGATCAACAAGGTATGTGCAGAGCCACAAGAGATGGGTGAGATTCTAAATGAATAACTGTCGTCAGTATCTGTGTTGAGAAAGGCATTGACGCTAGGGAACTTGATGAAATGAATAGTGATGTCTTGAAGAGAGTTCACATTACAGACAAGGAGATGCTGGAGGTCTTCAAACGCATTAAGGTAGATAAATCCCTTGGGCATGATAAAGTGTATTCCCAGGCTTGGGAGGAAATTGTGGCAGCCTAGTGGAGATATCTATTATTGACAGACACAGGTGAAGTGCCCAACGTTTGCAGGGTGGTTAATGTTGTGCCATTATTTAAGAAAGGCTGCAGGGAAATGCTGGGAACGATACAGCATAACGTCTGTGGTGGGTAGTTTATTTGATGGAATTCTGAGAGATAGCATCTACAGGCATTTGGGGAGGCAAAGACTCATTGGGATACTCAGCCTGGCTCTGTTTATGGGTAGTAGTGTCTCACAAATTTGACTGAGTTTTTTGAAGGGGTGACCAGGAAAGTAGATAAGGGCAATGTGGTAGATATTGTCTACATGGACTTTAGCAAGACCTTATACCAGGTACTGCATGGTAGGTGGCTGAGTAAGGTTAAATTTCACAGGATCCAGGGAGAGCTAGCCAATTGGATACAAAATTAGCTTGACCGTAGAAGACAGAGGGTGGCGGGAGAGAGTTGTTTTTAAGACTGGAGGCCTGTGATCAGTGGTGTGCCACAGTAATTGCTGCTGGGTCCACTGTTGTTCATTATTTTTATAAATGATGTGGGTGAGAATTTCGGAGGTACGGTGAGAAAGTTTTTGCATGACACCAAGGTTGGTTGTATAGTAGACAGCGAAGAAGGTTATCTGGGAATGCAGCGAGATCTTGATCAACTGGGCTAGTAGGCTCAGGAATAGCAGATGGAGCTTCATTTAGATAAATGAAAAGTGTTGCATTTTCATGGGTCGAATCAGGACAGGACTTAAACAGTCAATGGTATGGGCCTGGTGAGTGTAATAGAATAAAGACATTGAGGGGTGCAGGTTCATAGCTCCTTGAAACTGAAGTCACAGGCAGACAGAGTGGTGAAAAAGGCTTTTGGCCTTCTTACTTGTATCTGTCAGAGCATTGAGTATAGGAGTTGGGATATCATTTTGCAGCTGTACAAAACACTGGCGAGGCCACTTTTGGAGTACTGCGTGCAGTTCTGGTCACCCTACTATAGAAAGGATATTCTTAAACTAGAAAGAGTGCAGAAATGTTTTACCAGGATGCTCCCTGGACTGGAAGGTTTAAGTTACAAGGAGAGGTTGGATGGGCTGGGACATTTTCCCCTGGAGCGTAGGAGGCTGAGGGGTGATCTTATAGAGGTATATGGAATCATGAGAGGCAATAGATATAGTAGATAGCCAACAGGTTTCCTTAGTAAGGGAGTCTAAAACTGGAGGGGATATGTTTAAGGTGAGAGCGAAGAGATAAAAAAGGGTCCAGAGGGACAGTTTTTCACACAGAGGCTGGTGAGTGTCTGGGACGGCCTGCCTATGGTAATGGTGGAAGCAAATACAATTTTGTAATTTAAGAAACATTTAGACAGGTACACAGATGGGATAGGTACAGAGGGAATGTGGGCCAAATGCAGGGTAATGGGACTAGTTCATATTGTGTAAACAGGACAGCATGGGCAAGTTGGGCCAAAGGGCCTGCTTCTATACTGCGGTCCTCTGTGTCTCTATGAAGCCCTCAATCACACAACATTATGACATTTCAGGTGCTCAAGTCCTTTTAAAAGGTTGAGGCTTCCCACTTCAACTACCCTCCCAAGCAATGCTTCCCAGACTCCCCCAATTCTCTGGGTGAAGAGGGTTTTCCTCAAATCCCCTCTGAACCTTCTGCTTTTTACTTAAAAATTGTGCCCCCTTCTTGATCCTTTGACTAAGGGGAACAGCTGCTTTCTTGTCTCTCTGTGCGTGCCCCATACAATCTTGTACACTTCTATCTGGCTCCCTTTCAATCTTCTTTGCTCCAAAGAAAGCAATACAAACTGATTGCCTCTGTTCACATCTGAAATGCTCCATCTCGGGCAACATTCTGATGACTGTCCTTTGCATTCCATCTATGGTAACTATCCTTCCTTTAGTGCGGTGGACAGAACTGCAGACAATACTCCAGCCTAATCAAAATTCTGTGCAACTGCAACATAACTAATTCTGCTCGTATACACTGTACCTCAAATGCAAGGGTCCCTATGCCTTCTTAACGAGCCTATTAACCTGTCACCTTCAAGGATCTGTGCACCAGCACACCAAGATCCCTCTGTTCCTTTGAGTTATTAGTGTCTTCCTATTCATTGAGTATGCCGTTGTCTTGTTACTTTTTCCAATGTGCATCAACTCACTTTTATGAGGATTAAATTCTATAGGTCACAGCTGTCTCTTCCTATCATTCGCCCTGCTTGCCTTGCATCTGACGCATTTTTCTCTCATTCTCTCATTTGCCCTGCCTGCCAACCTCTCAAAACAGGATTAAGAACAGAGAGACAGCTTCTGTGCTGGTGGGGCTCAAATCACTGCTCTCTGTCTTGTACTCAGCCCCGAACTGTGATGGCACTTGAAAGCTAACACCACAGTTGCTGGCAGGGAAAATGCTTTTGTCATCGATAAATGGTCGCTAATCCACAGACCAATTGACTTTGTGTTGCATCCAACTGCACCTGAATACAAAACACCTCTACTCCACTCATCTGTAACCACTTTATCTCCTGTTTGTTCATCTACATCTATAGCACAGTGCATGCTATGAGGGTCAGGCTACTTGCTTTTCAAACATGCAGCAATCATTTAAACACTGGGTTTAAAACAGTTCTTTCCTATTTCCGTCCACAATTGTCGAAAGCATAAAAATAAGAAGACGTAACTTTTACAGCATACGAGTGTTCCAACTGTTCAAACTGAAACAAAAAGGTTTAGGCCATCCAAATTGAATAAGGTTCATGCAGCAGAGTAGTCTCAGAAAGGCATTGTAAATCTGGCTAACAGTCCAAAGAAAAGTGACTGGGAAGAGGAAAGTTAGAAATTAAAGAGATGAAATAGGAGTGATATTTCTCTAGGATTGAGTATCCATAAAAGGAAATAAGTTGAAACTTTGCTGTACTGTTTGTGTTAAGACTTTCCAGCTGTCTTATGTGTAAAGCTGTTTGGCTTTCAATCTTCAATGTATCTTTTATATAATGAAAATATTCTGTTGTTAAAGAATATCTGCAACCACATGTGAATATGTTTCAGTGACTGATAACCAGGGAAACAAACTGCAAATACTAAGGGAACAAGGTGTAGAGCATCAGAGGAGCAGGAAAGCTGACATTTCGGGTCTAGACCCTTCTTCAGAAATGGGGGAGGGGAAGGGGATTCTGAAATAAATAGGGAGAAAGGGTGAGGCGGATAGAAGATGGATAAAGAAGAAGATAGGTGGAGAGGAGACTGATAGTTCAAGGAGGCGGGATGAGGCTAGTAAGTAGGAGATGGGGGTGGGATTTGAGGTGGGAGGAGTGGATAAGTGGGAGGACAGGTTAGGGAGGTGGGTACGAGCTGGGCTGGTTTTGGGGTGCGGTCGGGGGAGGGGAGATTTTGAAGCTTGTGAAGTCCACATTGATACCATTGGGCTGCAGGGTTCCCAAGCGAAATATGAGATGCTGTTCCTGCAACCTTCGGGTGGCATCATTGTGGCACTGCAGGAGGCCCAAGATGGACATGTCGTCCAAGGAGTGGGAGGGGGAGTTGAAATGGTTCGCGACTGGGGGGTGCAGTTGTTTGGTGCGAACCGAGCATAGGTGTTCCGCAAAGCGTATATGATCATCCTGGTCACATTTTTTTCTGGCCTATCCAGGAGTACAATCTACAGGGATCATAACACCTAAGATTAGGTCATTAATATACATTTCACGAATGGCAGCAGTTCTAGAGATGAAAACTTGGCTTCAGTCCAATAAATTGACCAAAATATGGATGATTATTTAAGTGTCTCATTTATAATTCTAAGTGAAGAACATCCATTCATGGATGTATGAACTAATTGAATGAATAAAGTTTAGTCATTTGAAGATGTACATGATAGCGACTGATATTAAGAAAATAAATAATATGCTCAGTCAATCAATAATGTAATCTGGGCCTATGTTCTGAATGTTTGCCTGTCCCTAGTTGCTCTTCAGATGGTGCTGTTAAGCTGCTTTCTTGAACCGCTGCAGTCTATGTGCTGTAGGCAAACCCATAATGGGGGGAATTCCAGGATTTTGACCCACAGATGGTGAGGGAATTGTGATATAATTCCAAGTCAGGATGGTGATTTGCTTGGACAGGAACTTGCAGCTGGTGGTGTTCCCATATATCTGCTGCTCTAGTCCATCTAGATGGAAGTGATTGTAGGTTTGGAGGGTGCTGTTTGAGAATCTTTGGTGAATTTCTGTGGTGCATGTTGTAGATGGTACACACTGTGCTGATGTACAGAAGCAATGAAGGGAGTGAATTTTGAAGGTGGTGGTTAGGATGACTTTGCCCTGAATTGTGTCAAGTTTTTTTAGTAGAGTTGGAGCTGCACTCAGCCAGGTAAATGGAGAATATTCCATCACATTCCTGACTTGTGCCTTGTAGATGGTGGACAGGCTCTGGGGAGTCAGGAGGTGAGTTAATGGCTACAGTATTCCTAGCCTCTGAACTGCTCTTGTATATGGCTAGTCTAGTTCAGTTTCTGGTCAATGGTAACACCTAAGATGTTGGTAGTGAGGGGGTTCAGCAGTCGTAAGGATATTTAAAGTCAAAGGTAGATGGTTAAGTTCTCTCTTATTGGAGATGGCCATTGCTTGGTATTTGTGTGGTGCAAATGTTGGTTGCTGCATGTCAAGTCCTGTCCAGTTCTTGCTACATATGGATGCAAGGACTGAAGTGAAAATGTTAACTAGAATGGATAAATTCAATGTCAGATCAGAAGCAGAAAGAGAATTCCTGAAAAAAAAAAGATTGAACCAAAGAGATAACAGAAACAAAACAAATTTGTAATTTTACATTTGACTTTTTTTTCAAATCTGGCAATAGTTAACACTGAAGGAATGGGACTGTACATTCATACTAATTAATTTTTAATAGTCGAGATGTTAACTGGAAATAATAAATACTTATCTCTAAAATTGTAATTCAACACAAAATGCCAAGACTCAGTGTTACATACTGACTTTGGTTCATATCCTGCTGCGCAAGTCCAGCAACTTCACACCTTTCATGCATGATGATGGTTGTGTGTACAGCACAATGTTATTTTTGCAACACCAACAAATGGACAGTGCAGCCCAGGCTGTGATCTTTGGGTCAGAGATAGTAGGAACTGCAGATGCTGGAGAATCCGAGACAACAAGGTGCAGAGCTGGATGAACACAGCAGGCCAAGCAGCATCATAGGAGCAGAAATTCTGATTTCTGATGAAGGGTCTAGGCCCGAAACGTCAGCCTTTCTGCTCCTATGATGCTGCTTGGCCTGCCCAGAACTGATGCAATCATTGGTCATTATACATTTTAAGTACATTTTATAGGTCAGTCTTCTCAGATATAAAATCTAAAAACACTAATATATGCAGCTAAAAATCAGTATCCAGGGCAGAAATGAACAAAGTGTTCCTGTACCAAACGTTTTAATACACAAGTGATAGCTGTCGTGTTCAGTTTCACCTCGAGGCAAAATTCCATTGCCAATAAAACTTGATAGTATGCTTGCCTACTCGCCCATTATTATCTAATTTCACTCAAATTCAAGGTTCAAAACTATTTTCAAAAATGCAAAATGGTGAATACTGCTTGCACGGCTGACTTTTATATCAAAACATGCTTTTTTTCGAGAACAAAGTCATAATGCTGGGTATACAACATTCTGCATTTTACACAACTGCATTTACAAAATTAAACCATTTCATTCACGTTTGCTGATTTCTCTTAAGATAGTAAGAGGCTACACAAATTC
>NW_025966824.1:14215-30491 GCF_021869965.1 Rhincodon typus | reverse complement strand
GCTCCACACTGTGTTCTCTCTGACTCCAGCATCTGCAGTTCTTGCTATCTCTGGACGATAACCTGGTGTTGTGTGACTTTGACTAAATAATATGAATTGAAATAGAGCTAACAATGCTACCAATAGCATATGGAGTTTATGCTTCAGTTATGCAGGGCATCGGTGAGGCCACACCTCAAATATTGAATGCAGCTTTGATTCCTTACTTAAGGAAATATGTTAGTTGGAGACAGTTCATTGGAGGTTCACTTGATCAATACTTGCAAAGAGTGGGTTGTCTTACGAGGGTAAGTTGGACAGACTGGGCTTATTTCCACTGCAGTTTGTAACAGCACGGTGGTGACTTGATGGAAATAAAAACAAAAATTGCTGGAAAAGTTCAGCAGGTGTGGCAGTATCTGTGGAGAGAAATTAGAGTTAATGTTTCGGATCCAGTGACCCTTGCTTAGAACTGATGGTAACTGGGAAAAAGTTGATTTTTATGCAGGTGATAGGGTTGGGGAAGGGGTTAAGGAGTAAACGATAGGTGGAGATAGAACCTAAAGAGAGAGAACAGTTGGACAGACAAAGGAGTGGATAACAATCAGCCTGGGAGAATGGTTTGCAACTAACGGGGACAATTAGTGGCTAACAAGGGGTTGTGTGTAATAGTAGACAATGTGATAACAAGGCCTGGTGTGTGGGGGTTGTGGTAAGGACATGGGAGAAGGTGCCTCAAGCCTTAAAATTGTTGAACTCGATATTGAGTCCCAGAAGGCTGTAGAGTTTCCAAGCAGAAAATGAGGGGCTGTTCTTCCAGCTTGGTGCTGAGCCTCACTAGGGAACTGCAGTAAGCCTGAGACAGTGACGTTGGCCAGGGAACATGGTGGTGTGCTGAAGTGGCATGAAAGTGTATGAGATTCTGAACAGTCTTGATAAGGTGGATGTGGAAAGGATGGTTCTTTTTGCTACTAGTCCAGAATTAGTGGGGCACTGTTTCAAAATTAGGGGTCACCCATTCAGGACAGAGGTTAAGATGTTTTTTTCCTCCCGGGGTGGTGTGATTTGGAGCACTCTGCCTTGGAAGGTGATGGAGACGTGGCCAATGAATATATTGAAGGCAGAGGAGGACAGGTTCTAAAGCAGAGGAACCAAAACTTATTGGGTATTGATAGGAATGTGGAATTCGAAACACAAACTTATCAGTCATGATCTTATTGAATGGTGCAATATTCTCCAGGATGTGAAGGATCTACTCTTGCCCTTATTTTGTATCCACATCACCTTTTGCATTTGAAGTAATGTTTCAGTTTTAATGGATTTCAAGTGCCTCTTGCTCTGAAAGTGGGGTAAAAGTTTGCAGTGATCACTGCCTGTTATGCCTTCGTCTCATATGTGTCTTGTAGATCGTTGCAAGGTCACCGTGACCCATTTGTAATTTTCTCCATTATAAAAGTTTGTTTCACAGTGGTAGTGTCCCTACCTCTGGGCCAGAAGGCCCACGTTTGAGTCTAGAGGTGAATCATACGCGCCTAAAAAGGTTGATTAAAATGTCTGTGGTCAGGTGTTTGCAGGAACCTGGTTTGTAGGATTCCTTTCGGTGAAGTTGCTTCACCTCCGATAATTGTTGAGTTGGATTTCTTTATTCCCTCGCCAATCTTAAGCCAGTTGATGCTGATGGAGGTGATCAGTGGGGACACTGTCATAGGGAGGAAGGCAGGGAAAGAGAGACACGTGCGTGAGACAGAGGAGGATTGGTCAGAGCGGGTTCAGGAGCCTGTTTAAATACCTGGAGGGTAGCGGCAACATTCTGGGATCACAGGAAGAATTCGTAGACCCATACTGCACAGCCATTAAACTCATTTAGACCTCGTCAGCTCTCTGCAAAAGGATCAGCCATTAAAAAACCCCTCTCCATACACAGACACTGTCTCTCCCTCTCGCACTTTCACACTCTCTCTCCTTTCTCTTCCCTATAGTCCTGCAGATTTCTCCTTTTGCCTGGAATTTCTCCAGCTCCCTTCAAGAAGTTACAGCTGATTATGTTTGTCCCAGCCTGGGAAGTAGTGCGTGGCAGATTTTACCAACTTGCTGCTTTTCACACAATCCTCATCTCTCTTCGAATCCCCTTCAAATCCATGTTCTTGGCTCCCAGCCACCAGTAGGGAAGCAGTTTATCCCTGGTTTCTGGACTAAAACCCAAAATTTCCAACAGCAAACAAGGCACTTTCTTTTCCCAGTTATTAATAAGGTGACACGCTATGACAAGCCCAGTCATTGAAAGCTCCACCCCACCCCACCCCACCCCACCCCCAACTTGATTCTGTACTGGGGAATTGATCTATCTTAATTCACTAACTCTGATTTAATGATGACACAGGCGGAATCTTTCATGCCATTGATTTTCAGTGTATATCTAGTTCATGGGCAGAATGACATTACTTACAAAAGGCCCTTTCTCACACAGCCTAAGTTTGTCCATTCTTTTGGTAGGAGGCTGCTAAGTCATGCAGAACAAATCCACCCCAATGCCTTTCCTCCAACAGAGCTGCCTTCGCATTGCAGCCCTTGTAATCAGAAGAGGAGATATTGTGTGTGCCTGTTCATTTACATATTCAGATGCTAATGATGTATTAGGCCTCCATATTCACTTGAGGATGTGGGGTGAGAAGCAGAGCAAAGCCCTGCCCTCTTAAGTCAGGGGGCCTTATGGACACTGTGGGTGACATTCACCAACCTTTACGTTCTGAGAATGTTTAATTGTGAGAGCCAGGCAATGGAGGATTTTGCTTTTGCTTTGCAAATGGTTCCTTCCTCATCCTCTGAGGCTTGACACCAGTTTACAGAAGTGGAAACTGCTCTTCCGCAAACAGTGCTGAGTTTTATTTTCTTTCTAATTGGAGTGAAATTTCCTTTCCTTATGCCAGCTCTGGGAGGGCCTTCAGCTCCCAGGAATAATGAGCAACTGAATGTGAGGGAGGAGGCGTCCTGCAGTGAGGGGTTTGAGAGCTGGGTCCATGATTTGCTGCAAAGTGCTCCCACTTTGATGAATCATTGAATTCTTGGCACTGCTTGTCTCGGAGACGTTGGAATGAGATTTATTTACTTCCCCTCCCCCTTTACGATTCTCTCTCGCCATCTCTCCGCCCCCCCACCCCCAACACTAGCTGTGCTGTTTAGGGCTTTGGGAAAGCATCTCTTTCTACAGAACAGTACATTGTTTCTCTCGGGATCTGTCTGTTTGCGTGAAGCAACAATAAAGCCTTTGTTATAAACAGTGCTTTTTAAAAATAAACCTCTTCTCTTGCCGTCAAAAGCATGCATGTCCTCGCCCGTCCCTCCTTCAGTCACCTAATCATAGAAGCACAGATGGAGGCCATTCAGTCTGCACTGACCCTCCAAAGAACATTCCACCCAGATCTACCCTATCCCTGCAACCCTGCATTTCCCGTGGCTAACCCAACTAGCCTACACATCCCTGAACACTATGCCCAATTTGGCATGGCCAATCCACGTTGGTGGGACGAAACCAGAGCACCCAGAGGAAGACACCGGGAGAATGTGCAAACTCCACACAGACAACCGCCCCAGGCTGGAATCGAACCCAGGTCCCTGGCGCTGTGAGGCAGCAGTGCTAACCACTGAGCCACCGTGCCACCCAAGTCCTGCATCCCTCAGAAATACCCACAGTTCTCTAGCTTTGACCTCTCTGCAAACCCCACTCCCCAAATTCCTTGCAACCCACCTCAGGATCCTAAGTTAGGGTTTCCCAAAGTGGGGTCTGTAGTTGAAACTCTGAGGTCACGGGCCCAACAGAAGCAATGGTCAGTTCTCCAGCCCCACCCTGAGAGGAAAAATCTCCTCTATACCTCTGTTTTAAATGAAACCCTGTAATATGAATCTGTGCTCGCTAGTTGCACATACACCCACAATAGAAAATATCTTCAGCAGAAATTGCTGGAGAAACTCAGCAGGTCTGGCAGCATTTGTGGAGAGAAAGCAGGGTAAATGTTTTCAGCCCAGCGGCCCTTATTTCTTTTTCTTTCTCTCCACAGACATTGCCAGACCCACTGAGTTTCTCCAGCAATTTCTGCTTGTGTTTCAGATTTCCAGCATGTGAAGTTCGTGTTTTATTTATTGAAGATATCTTCTCAGCTCATACCCTGCCAAGCCCCAGCAGAACCTTTACAAACTCCATTTTATTCTTTGTAGAACACACAACCATCCTGACGTGGAACGGGATCTCCGTTCCCTCACTATTGCTGGGTTAAAATCCTGGAACTCCCTCCCTGTGACAGCATTGTGAGTGTATAGATTTGCCAAAGACTCCAGTATTTCAAGAAGGTATTTCATCGCCATCTTCTGAAGGTCAGTTGCGGATGGGCACCAAATACCGGCCTTGACTATGACATCCACATCCCATGGAAGAACCAAACAAAAACTTCCAAACTTCAGCCTCTGTGTGTAGAAGTATTATCAAGCCTGCCCTGACCTGATTGTACTCTTGCTGAGACAACAAGGTGCAGAGCTGGATGAACACAGCAGGCCAAGCAGCATCAGAGGCTGACACTGGTTTTCTCGAGTGGCGAGTATTTGGCTGTTTCCCAGCACTGATGGGACAACCTTCACATTAATGAGTGTAACACTGACCTTCACTTTGGCGGGGCACTGTTCAGTCTTGGCACAAAGCCAAGGTTATGCCTCAGCTCATTCGCTTGCTGAGCATTTCAAACAGTGGGCGCAACATTTTACAACAAGCATGGTACGCAGGCTCATGCGCAAACATTTAACAAAGTCACAATGCTCCAGATCTAAGGAGCCCTGTCCTTAGGCGTAGCTCCCTTTAAATCCTTGTCCGTTAGTAAGCATCTGGGGAGGAATATTTACACATTGGCAGGCAACCCAGATGGAGCAGTGCTTCTTTAGTTTTGTATGGTTTAGCAGCCAAGGACATACATTCACCAGATTGTCACACAGTGAACTTGCAATATTACTGAATAATGACTAAAACTATTAGCTTCCTCCAAAATAAGTGATACTTGGGGCATTGTTGGCCATTTTTATTCCTGCTGTAATGCTGTAAATTGAACTGTGTATAATTTTCTTTGGCATGGTTATGGACGCTTGTTGAGATCTCTCTATGGATGACTCATCTGAATCGCTGCCTTTCAGATTGATTCTGATGAGTTTATTCCTGCTCCTACATTCATGCATTTGCAGTCGTTCTAGCGTGGGAGGAAGCCCTTTGAATCAGTCCTGCTCTCTGTGGAGCCGTTCAGTCATTCCCATCCTCCTCCTCTATCCCCGTCCCACCAGTGGGACGCCACCCATTTGCCTTTTGTCGTCGAATAAGAGCAAACTACTGCAGATGTTCAAAATCCGAATCAATCATCGAGGATTGCTGAGAAACTCAGCAGGTCTGGCAGCTTCTGTGGAGAGAGAGAGAGACAGGAGTTAGTGTTTCGAGTCCGGTATGATCCTCCTGCAGAACTGAACTTCTCTCTCATTTTGTAATCACTTCCACTATTCTGATGGACTGCCAGTTCCAAATCATTTACACTCACTGCATGGAAAAAGCTCTTCCACAATCATTATAGCCTGTATGCCTATACTATCTATCTATCGATCTGGCTGTGTATATCGGTAAATATATATAAAGTACATTTGTAGAATGTGTTTTTAAATTGAGCCTTTGCATTAACTCTAGCCAATGGTATTCAGGTCAGTTAGCAGCAGACCTGAATTTAAGGTAATTGGCTAAAGAACCAGAGGATGAGATGAGGAGAAACCATTTCTTTTGATGCAGCTCGTTATGATAGGGGAACATGGAACGTTGAAGGGCAGTGGAAACAGATTTAGTCGCAACTTTCAATTTTGAACCGTTGAGTTAAATACTGGTAGGAGAGAGCATTGTGGGACCTGCAAGGAAAAGAACAGGGGAGTGGGAATAATTTGACAGTGCGTTCAAGAGACAGCACGCTTGACAAACTGAATGGCCTCCTCCCGTACTGTGCTAGTCTGACTCTGAGCATGAGAGGTGCCCCGCCCAACAGCTTCATTCTTAAAATTTAAAATTAAAAATGCTTAATAAAAGAGTAAGGATTTAGATTTTGGTGGTTTGTAAATGTATTCTTAATAATTACTGTTGGGCAGATGGATTTTTTGTTTCATAGTTTCTCACTTTGCTTTTTTCCCAGGATTTACCATAGGGTTGAATCACCTTCGCTCTCCTGCTTCGAAAAGGGTAAGCTCATTTTTTTGGGGAGCACTTCAAAGGAGGAAGGGTGGAGGTTGTCTTTGAGGAACAGTGCTTTGAGGGAAAAGGCCGCGGGGATCCTAAACAAAAAACTTGTGGAGTGATACAGTTTCAAAGTGCAATGTATTCTCCATTTAATCTGAACTGTGGGGCTCTGGGATAATTCTGTTGTCAGGTCTGACTCAATGAGTCACGCTCTGTCTCTGTAAGTCAGAAGCTTGTGGTTTTGAATCCCGCTCCAGGACTGAGGGAGCACTGCAGTGTCAGGTGTTACACCTTATTGGATAAGGCTATAATGGCCCTATCAGGTGGATACTTAACATTCTGAAGTTGAGGAAGAGCAGAGTAAATATCACTGATATTTATCCCCCAGTCTGTATCTATTTCTTTAAAAAAGCACAGATAATTTGGTCATTGTCACACTAATGTTTTGTGGGACCTTACTGTGTGCCTGCAGCTATCATGTTTCCTAAATTACAATAGTGAATACCCTTTGTTTTTGGCATTGCTGTAAAGTGCTTTGGATTGTCAAGAGCCCTTTACAAATATAAACTCTCTGATTTCTCTTGGTCTGTGCCTGCACCAGTTTTCATTGCATCTGGTTGTGAAGTAACTGGTGACAAATCTGAGATTGCACAAGTTGTGTGCTGTGTGTAACTGCCAACACCTTCAGAGAAAGGTCAAATTGCAACCTATTTTTGAAAAGTCATATCGCAGAAATGGTATCAAGTGCTGCTTGACTCTTGTGTATGCAGCATGCTTCACTCGCTCCCTCCCGTGCTCACTCTCTTACTCCAATTCTTCCCAGGCTCCACACTCGCTCAATCCAGTCATTTCAACAGTTTCCCCATCCTGATCTTTCACAACCTCCAAATAATCCAAATGCTTTACTGCTAAAGCTTTCTGGAGCATGGTCACTACCAGATTGTAGGGAAACGTGAGAACCAATTGTGCACAGCAATTTTTGTAAGGACAGCAACGTGATAACAACTCAATCATCTAGTTAATGATGTTGGTTGAGGGGATGAATATTGGCTCAAACTGTGGGGAATTTTGAGTTGTGTGAGATTGGATAAAGCCTCAGTTTAATGTTTCACCCCAGGGCCCACACCTTCAGTGATGCAGTGTTTCCTGTATGGTAAAAACAAGAAATGCTGGAGATCACAGCGGGTCAGGCAGCATTCATGGAGGGAGAGCAAGCTAACGTTTCGAGTCTAGATTATCTTTCATCAGAGCTCTAATGATGAGTCACCTAGATATGAAACATTAGCTTTCTCTCTCTCCATGAATGCTGCCTGACCCGCTGTGATCTCCAGCATTTGTTGTTTTTGCCATACAGGAAACGCTACATCACTGTTGTTTTCAGTACATATTCCAGCATCTGCAGTAATTTGCTCCTAATTCCCATGTAGTGCACTGGAATATCAGTATAACTGATGTGCTCAGGTCAGTGTGAATCTATGAAACTGTTAGGTGTCTGAACAGAACGCAGGGCTGTGTTCAACTCGTATATGAATGAGTGGGGGTTGCAGGGATGGTGGCTGGCAGAGGCTCTGATTTCACCACTCGTGCCTAGGGCTTTTCATGGAACAGAGGAATTTGGGAACATGGACTCAAATTGATTTGTCAATGAGCAGACTAGAATTAGCTTGGCATTCGTTTACTCTGGTTGTAGAGACACACAGCTCACAGTCGTACAATAAATAAGACTGAAATGTATTCTCGGCCTTGAGCTATTAGTTTGGCTTCCTTTCTCTCTTGTTATTTTGAAGCGACGGAGTTTTCTTCTCCGATTTATCCCACAGTGTTTCCCTCTTTCAATAATTGTGCCCAAATGCTTCACAGTGTCACAAAATTGTATGACTTGAAGTTTTAAATAGATTGGGTACTTCTAAGCTAGAGCCAATTTTATCCCTTGAAAGACACCATTCTTTGTGCCCCCTTGTTTCCACTTGCACTCTAATCTTGTTGCCAAAATGCCTGTGGTACCAGGTGCTGTCATGTTTGCAATGAGCCTGCCTCAGTTGGCTGCTTCTCTACATCATGGTGTGTTGCAGCAGTGAAGTTACAGGAGTTTCCTGTTCTCCAGGGTAAGGGCAGCTTTGCCAAGACTGGTGTTAACTGCCCATTCTCCATTCTCCCTCAGAGCATAGTACTGAGCTCCTACATAAAATGTTGCAGCTGTGTGTAGCTGCTTTGAGATGGCACCCCATGGTTTTGACCCACGAGCAGTGAAGGAAGATGACTGTTGGGATGATGTGTGACTTGGGGTTTGATGCCTCTGAGACAATTGCATTTCTGAGTTATTTGGCTAGTTCTTGCCCTTGCTGTTATTTCCTGTGGGAGGTGTGAGTCCAACTTAATGTTATCATTCATTACATAAACTGCCTTGGATACCGTGATATTGATGAATCCAACAAGATGTTTATTATAGTTAACGATTACATACAAAGGTTACATTTTTCAAGTACGTAAATATTTGGGCTAATATTAAGCGAATAGATTACAACAGATGAGCTTGCTTCTGGTGTAGTATCTTGCTTCAAGTGATCGGAGATAAAATGGAGTTTAAGACCTTCATATCGTCTGCACGTGTGCAGTGATAGAGTGACAACATCATGAGTATGTCTCTTAAATGTGCACTGACATCCCAATGTTGAGATATAACACAACGAGAGTTACCTAATGCCATCTCCTTTGAATTTCATACAGGGATGGCTCAGGACTGTGTTAATATTTGCAGGGGTGGGTGTATGTGTGGGGCGACGGAATGCATGTCTTGAGAATTTGGAGGTTGGCCTTTCTAGATTAAGAGAGTTTTTAAGCCCATGTCTTTGCTTTCTGTTTGAGATGGCATAAAGGATCTTCAACATGAAATCCTTTTTCCTCTTCAGTTGTGGTCTGATAGTGTATTGGACTGACACACTGGAAGCAGAGAGCTCCACCAACAAGTTGTAAAATTGAATACAGCAAAGTTTGTGATTTCTGAAGCTAACCCTCCAATCACCACAGAAATAGCGCAACAAAGCATGATGATAGCAAATTTTAAAATCCAAATGATGTTGTTTATGGAGTGGAGCCCTTCCTGGTCTGGGTAAATGTGTTCTTGTTTTAATATTTTATTCTTTTCCCTCAGTAATTGCTGTTCAGTTGAGTGACTGGCCAGACTATGTCAGAGGGCAGCTGCTGTGGTGAACTTGTGCCCCCCACCGAGGATTAGCTGCATCTGTGGAATAACTAATCCACTGATGTTACCACTGTGTCACTATCTCCCCAAAGGATGTGACACCAGCCTGCAGCAAGTGACTGAACTCAAACCCTTTCTGAAAGGGCCCATTAATCCATTATATAAGTTGTACCGTGAACCGCAACAGTACAATGCCCCCATTCTCGACACAGTCAATGTGGCCCTACCGGCATCACCTATATCTTGACAACAAAGAAATTAAAAGTATGCCACAGGTATAACCAGTGCCTAAAAGAGTTGTGCAAGTGGGCTAAATTGAAACTTTGACAGTAACTGAAAATAATGGGGTGGCACGGTGCCTCAGTGGTTAGCACTGCAGCCTCACAGCGCCAGGGACCCAGGTTCGATTCCACCCTCGGGCGACTGTCTGTGTGGAGTTTGCACATTCTCCCCGTGTCTGTGCGGGTTTCCTCCAGGTGCTCCGGTTTCCTCCCACAGTCCAAAGATGTGCAGGTTAGGGTGGATTGGCCATGCTAAATTGTCCATAGTGTTCAGGGATGTGTAGATTCGGTGGGTTATAGGGGGATGGGCCTGGGCGAGATGCTCTGAGGGTCAGTGTGGACTTGTTGGGCCAAAGGGCCTGTTTCCACACTGTAGGGGTTCTATGATTCCAAAAAAAAACATTTGTGAGTCCACTGGGGAAAGATTTATGGGAGTGGGATTAACTGGATAGCTGAGTGGAAGAGCTGACAGGCACAAACATGATGGGCACAATGGCCTCCGTCTGTTTTATCATTCTTGTCCATCTTTAAGTTAGCTGTACTGTTAGTAAAATGTCAGTACTGAGAAATCGGTCTGGCTCAATAGTATTTGGCTGGTGAACTGAGAATTTGCCTGCATGCTATAAAAACTGCCTTGTGGGTATGTGCTAGTTGTGTTTACTAAGTTTTTATTTAAAGTGGTGCAATTCTGAGATGAAACGGTGATGTTGCTACAAAGGAGAGAGTCTAGAGCTTGAGTTGTGTCCCTGCTGTGAGAAAACCGAGAAAAATAAAGTCTCTAGGAATGAACACTGATTTATTATCTGTCATGGGGATAAACAGTCCTCATTACATTAGACTCACTTCATTAGATTTAAGGAAACCTAATTAGTTTCTTCATAAGTTCACTGCAGTATTTAATCTACATAGCCTCACGTTGATTCCAAATGACTTTTTGTGCTGCACAATTGTGAGATGAACGTTGAACCTACCTGCCAGTGTCTCTTCCTAATGTAAAAATCCACCGTGCGCACTGAGGCAAGGTGCTTGGAACAAACAGTTTGATTTGGCCAAATCTTATGTTTGCAATCTACAGTAATCGGTCGGCCTAGGGTGTTTTCGGATTGACGTTTGGAACTGAGATCTTTTTCAATGATGGCTTTGTGGAGGTTGGAATGTTCCTTCAATTTTGGTGCAGACTGAGTTCATCCTCTGTAAACTGATCAGGGTTATACTGGGAGCAGCATTGCCAAAGTAAGAAAGTGCAACTCAGAACAGAAAGAAGGAAAAACAGAAGCTTCTTTTCCGGTGTACTGCATTTAGATCATGTCAGGAAACAATCTGATCAGGTGCATGAGGAGGGAGGAGGATGAATGGAGGAAACTCCCAGGATTCGATTCCACCCTCGGGCGACTGTCTGTGTGGAGTTTGCACATTCTCCCCGTGTCTGTGTGAGTTTCCTCCGGGTGCTCCGGTTTCCTCCCACGGTCCAGAGATGTGCAGGTTAGGGTGGATTGGCCATGCTAAATAGCCCATAGTGTTCAGGGATGTGTAGATTATGGGGAATGAGTCTGAGTGGGATGCTCTGAGGGTTGGTGTGGACTTGTTGGGCCGAAGGGCCTGTTTCCACACTGTAGGTATTCTATGAAATAATCTGGGTCCCAAAGAATATTGTAGAGTGACAGATGTCTTCATCTCTTGTTGGGAAAAGCCCATCTGGCTGACTAATGTGAACTGAGTGACTGGTTGGACTATGTCAGAGGGCATTTGTTGTGGTGTCAGCCATTTTGAACGTGTTATGGTCCAAATCATTTTCTGTCCATTATTTCTCCTAAGTAAATCCAACCGGTGCCATGCAGTTGGAAATTGTGATGCAGATGGAAATTATAATTAATTTGACCCCACCTGAAAATTCATGGTCTCTCAGGAGAGATAAAAACCTTGACTAGTTGGAAAAAACGAAGAACCTTCGAACTTGAATCTTGCTGAATAGAGAGATGTTGCCAAAGCTTTTCATCTTGAACTCATCAGGATAAATGCAATGCCTTGGGCCAATCTGAGTCAACTTGCCAACCCTTTTCTCCTGAAGTAGAAATTGTTGTGATTGTTTATAATTTGGCATTCCTGCGTCTGTCCTGCTGATTACAAAATGAAAAGCTTCACCAACACTTCAGTCTCACTTCAGCAAGATTCAGGTTCTGTACAACCGAGAGACTGTACACGTTTAAATTTGCCTTCAGTACCCTTAGGTGATCACGAGAAGCTCAGGAGACCACATTGGGCACTATATAGACACCATGTAGAAAACTGGCAAAAAAGGATTGAATACTTCTTAAAATAAACTGGTAAGTCAAGTGCTGCCATGCCATCTGAACCTGTGCTCGGTCAGGTTTTTTTTGATGCAGGTTGGAAGTGTTTTGCTTACTTGTTAATGGAATGTGGGCATCACTGGTTAATTCCTAATTGCCTAGAAGGCAGTTAAAAATCGACCACCCTGCTGTGGCTCTGGGTTCACATGTAGGCCAGACCAGGTAAGGATGGCAGGTTTCCGTCCCTAAAGGGCATTAGTGAACCGGGTGGGTTTTTGCAACAAACCTGAGGCAGATAATTCCAAAGTCGCACAACCTCTGGGGAAAAGTGAAAACAATTCACTTCATCTCTTGTCGGGAAAAGCCCATCTGACTCGCTAATGCCCTTTTAGGGAAGGAAACTGCCACCCTTACCTGGTCTGGCATACATGTGACTCCAGACCCACAGCAACATGGTTGACTCTTAATTGCCCTCTGGGCAATTAGGGATGGGCAATAAATGCTGCCTAGCCAGCGACACCCTCATCCCGTGAATGAATAAAAACAATATCTGTTGTAAAAGGGAGACCCCTAATTTAAAAAGAATTGACAGGGGCTATTTTTACTCGATATTTATTGAATTCAAATTTCACCATCTGCCGATGTAGGATTTGCACCCGTATTCTCACAATATTTACCTCACCTCATGGATTGCTGGTCCAGTGATAACGTCACTGCCTCCTCTACTGCTGTTTTGAGAGTTCGCAAAATGGTATGCGCATGAATGATGTGCTTTGTATCTTTTGTGCAAAACAGTAGTTATCACTTGGGGCCTTATTGAATCGTAATGTTGTTTTGCTATCTAATGTTCCCATTACAATATTCCACCTGACGTGGCAATGCTTGATGCAAGCGGTGGTGCCTGAGGCACAAGATTGTTCTTTTCTCTTTGCATCTCACCTTTAATGAGCATTAGCAATACAAAGCTGAAAGCAAGTCATTGAAACTCAAGAACGCAGAGTTTTGTTTTACAAAAAAATTGTGCTAAATCGATTATGAGACAGCAAGAACTCACATCTTAGATCATTGCTGTCAGGCAGAGTGTGCAGAAGTTTTGATCCCATTAGATTGGGCTGGAATCCAATCCAGATCCCAAGTTGATGTGTCCGCGTTCAAATGAGCCAAGAAATCTTTTCTGGAGAATTTGGGAGCACTTGCTAGTTCAAATGGTTTGACCGTTTGTAGGAAAGATGGTTTAATGAATCATCCAAGATTGTTTTACCTCACCTCAGCATCATACCGTGACAGGAATAGTACTGTAGGAGAAGCTGAAGCTTTGGAACTGCAGGCGAGCCCCAGGTGTACAGAGGAAGATCCTCAGTGATACCCTTGAGGCCTCACTGAGGACGTGCGGCATTCCCACTGACACCTTGGGAATCACTGGCCCAAGACAGTCCAAAGTGAGGGAGGAGCATCCGGGAAGACATAGAGCACCTCGAGACTTGTGGTCAGGAGAAAGCGGAAGCCAGGCGAAAACTGTGAAAGGACCGCGCTGCCACATCAACGCCCCACCCACCCCTTCCCATGACCACCTCTTGCCCCAAGTGTAACAGAGCCTGCGGTAGCCAGATCAGTCTGTACAACCACCTATGGACTCACTCTGAGAGTGGGAGAGAGTCATCCTTGTCTGTGAGAGACCACCAAAGAATGAAATGGTATAAACCCAAAGATATCAGTTTAGGAATTAAGAAATTTAAGTTATTGGAAGGAGCACATTTAATAATCATTTGGTACATTTTAAAAATTCCCATCTGTTTCCCATTTAGACTCTCTGTTCTGGACTGGGCTGATATTCCTCGCACTATTCTGGGGCACCTAGAATTTGTTGGGCAACAACTGCAGTCTAGCCAATGTTTCCAGTGAGATTTTCCTGGAAAGATGCCCGAGTTTCCTGGTTGAAGGCATTTTTATTTACCCTGCCTCTAATTAATGATATCTACACTATTCTCCTTAACCTCACATAGTGGCAAGTTTCATATTTAGAAGGTTTTATTTTCGTATCCTCTGGCTCACGAGGTTTCTCGAGAATTCATGATTGAGATTAGTGATGGTTTCGTATTAGGGACTCCAACTTTTCACTCCTTTACAAGTGTAACCACGTCTTTGTGTCTATCCTACTACACCTTAGCATAACCTTAATGAGAACTACTTGGGCACCTCGAGAAACAAACCCCTTCCTGTTTATCTCTTTGTGATCGGTAGAATTTCTCAGTTTGTGAACCATCCTTGCAAGTCTGTTTTGTATCATTTGCAATGCCTTTTTATAATGTGAAGACCAGACTGTTTTAATACAAATGCAAATTTTGGTCTAACCAAGTTTAATACCAATTTTTTGATTTTATTTTATATATATATGTGAAGCTGTTCTGTATGGCAGGAGGAATAAAAAGGAAAAGTATTGTTTGAACTGAGATTTATCAGGCTATGGACCAAGTGGTGGAAAATGGGATTAGAATAGTTAGGGGGTTGTTTTTGACCATGGAGGATGTGACCAAAGGGCCTTTTTCGATGCTGTTGATCTCTATGATTCCAGGGCGATGGCATGGACAATTTGGGCCAAAGGGTCTATTTCCGTGCTGTATGATTTTATCACTCTGACTACTCATTTCCAAGGTGCAGATGGATCTAGATTTTCTATTGCATGAATCGCAGGTTAGTAAACAGATACTGCAAGTAATTACGAAGGCTGGTGGAATGCTATTCGTTATTATGGAGAGGAACTGACTTAAAACTGACATACGCTTCAGTTGTACAGGCAGGGTGAGTAACTATTCTATTCAAGGCCGAACAGGATAGATTCTTGTGAGGCAGGGGAACCAAAAGTTATCAGGGTTAGAAAGGAATGTGGAATTTGGAACACAAGCAGATCAGCCATGATCTAATTGAATGGCAGACACTGTGACATATGGGTACCCCAGATTAATTTTGCAGTGTATGTGTGTGTTTTGGGGGAGTGAGGAAGGGGGGATGGTATGTGTCAGATATGTGTGTATGGAGTCGTTGAATATTGGCTGGTGGTACAGTTTAAAAATGCCTTTTAACCAAAGTGCTCTTGGTATCCCTCATCAATTAGATTGCAGTTTAATTGATTGAAGGAGTAATATTGTAGAGTGCATTATTTTCTCTGGCACTGAAGTGTTCTGTTGTGTACCCCTTTAATGGAGCTTTTACTCTAACTAGTCCATAAGGGATACAGCTCACCGTAACTGATGTTCATTAATTCCAGGTTTTGTATGCTTTAGAATATTGTAAATTTCTGTTCATTCAGGCTAGCAACTTTGCATATTCCAAGCTACCCCTGCTTTTAATTGTTTGCTTGTAAATATTGCCTCTCAGGAATAATTGATGCTTTTCTTTATGAAAAGTGATTCTGCACGTGGGGTACAATACATGGATTCACTTTTACAAATGGATTCTCAAACCACCTTGTCCCGTAGATGGGCTGGAAAGGAATTGTTTCATCTTAGCCTTAGAATCATCTCTTTATTAGCCAAAGAATCCTTCATTAATAATCATTTGTTTAACTTTAGGTTTCCGTAATGTTTCTCCTTTTTGGGGAAAGTCAGTAGCAATAAAATTCTCGATGGCAATATACCATCTAGATGTTAACAGTTGGCTAATATTTTCAACCATTGGGTTTGCAGTTTAGGTCTTGCCTGATAATTAACTCCAATAGTTGAGATTGTCCAGGGTAGATATGTGCCTGTTGGTTTCCTATCTTTTTTTTTATTATACTCTGTTATTGGCTTCACATTTTAATACAAAAAATTCTACAGATTAGTTCCTTTCAGTTTCTTATGAATTATAAAGGAAGAATCAATATTTGGATTTCATTTGAGATCCTGTCTCAAGGTGAGCAGAAGTAACCTTTAATGTTTGCACATTTCCAGCTTAAATCTCCTTGAGTTAAGAAAGGTCTGTAACCCTATGTTTATTGACACTGAATTGTCACTTCAACCAGTACAAGGAATGACGCTGTCCTGCTTGGTAGTTGCTATAATGCAGAGTGATTCCTGAATAGACCTACAAATTTCACGTCTCTGTCTCTGTCTCTGTCTTTGTGTGTGTGTCTCTCTCTCTCTCTATAAGTCTGTGTGTGTGTGTGTGTGTGTGTGTGTCTTTCTGTCTGTCTGTCTCTCTCTGTGTGTGTGCGTGCGCACATCTCTGTGTGTATGTCTCTCTCTCGCTCTGTGTCTCTCTCTCTCTCTCGCTCTGTGTCTCTCTCTCTCTCTCGCTCTGTGTCTCT